>NW_013666900.1:60267-75533 GCF_000517525.1 Limulus polyphemus | reverse complement strand
TAGATACATTAAAGGACGAGTTACTGTCTTTTATACAGGGAGGATATATTAGCCATGGACCTAATCAGCCCCAGACAACAGGAAGCGCCTTCCAGACATGAGTGTCAGCAATAGGGGTGATCTAGTACGAGGGAAGCCACAGGAATTCGATGGGAAGGCACCATGGGAAGCATATAGAGCACAATTTGAGCTTCTGGCAGAAATTAACGGATGGACAGAGGAGCAGAAAACAGCATACCTGTCAACAAGCCTAAAGAGACAACCACTAGAAATACTTGGACAGTTGTCAGCAGACGACAGGCACAACTATAGAGCACTGGTGTGGGCTCTAGAACTCAGGTACGGAACCCAAAATCAGTCAGAAGTCTACAGGGCTAGGTTCAGGACGAGAGTCCGTGCTAAAGGGGAGAGCCTGCAAGAGCTGGCACAGGACTTGGAAAGCATGGCACACAAGACCTACCCAACTGCACCACCCGATCTCTTCAATTTGTTGTTGAGGGATCAGTTCGTAGATGCCTTGGACAGTCCACAACTGAAGATACAAGTAAAGCAAGCACACCCCTCTACTATACAGGATACAATGGCCAGAGCTCTTGAATTAGAATATTATGTTAAGTCCAGCACAGAGGTACCAAGTTTGGTACAGTCATCAGGATTCAAGGCCAGCTTTCAGAGAAGTTTGTGGGACTTTGCTGGCATTGTAACAAACCTGGGCACAATAGAGCTCAATTCCGGCAATTTCAACACAGGAAAGGCTGCTACCCAAAAAGGTTGTTGGAACTGTAGAGAGCAAGGACATATGAAGAGCCAGTGTAAGAAGAATAATACCAATAAGCCAGCCTCGGGGAAACCAGTAGTGGTTGGTGTTGAGTGACGCCCACCAATCCCCATCGTGAAAGTCCCAATAGCTAGGTGTAAAATGCCAAGCACACATAGTGTCTACATGACAGGAAAGCTGGACGGCCAAAAGTGCAACTTTGTCATAGATTCTGCATCTTAGCAACCCCTTCTGAGTATCAAGGTCCTACATCACAAAGGAGTACCAGAAGCCATACAGAAGCTCTGTGATGTGACAGGACATTATGCAAGGTTGTGGGGACCAGTGTGGGTAACTTTTGAGCTCATGGGCCTAAATGAAATAATTTCTACCGGAAATTAACAAACAAGCAGATAGGTAAAAATTGAAAACTGACTCGTGAAAGGTTCCAGATTTTGCTGCTGCATATCGTTACTCGAATTTCCCCGACTATATTTCACCCAAATATTTAACAGAGGACGATTACCACGGTAGATTTTCCTACTGAGACGATGATGGATATTCTTTCTACTGTTTCTCATACTTAGCTGAAATCGTGAGTGCATAATCAGTATTTATTACCACTGCACTTAGTAATATTTCATATAGCTGTTGCTATTTTTAAATAGTTAATGTTAAGGTAGCTGTTGTAAATGTTGTCGATAATTGGCGACTTACGTTAAGTATGTCGCTTTCGGCTATTTTGCATGCATTATTTGTATCACCTTATTCTAGCAAACACTTGTGCACAGCAGGCTGTTGAAGAACATATATATGTGTGACGTAGACCTAACAAGGTAAGCATATTACTAAGTTTGTTTACATTGCATTAACCTGTCTTGTATTGTCTTAGAAGAAACATTATCCCGTTCTGATGATATTTACTTTTTTGCTTCTCGTATTTTGTTACATTATACTGTGATATTGATATTAAAGAATATCTACTAGGCCTTGTAATTATTGCACAATGATCACATGGAGACTTGTTATAAAGATTTCATCGCTTCCCCCTCACTTCTGAAATGCTATGGAAAACTCTATACAAACATGGCTGAGCTATTATGTAAGGTTAATGTCCTTTAGACACCAAATTGCGCATGCGCCATTGCTTCCAAAAAAAAGAAAAGCTTCCAGAAATCAATTTACTGTTGAAATTATCGTTAGGCAAACTTTTCCTCGTAGCTCTGGCTAACCAATTATGTACGTTCTTTGTGCAACATCGATTTTCCATGACAACCACACAAAAGTATGGTTTCCTCATAATTGTTGTTTAACGTACAACTGATCTTTTTATTCTTATAATTATTTTTATTCGTGAATGATATTCTAGTCACTGATCAGCTATACAGAAAAACAAATCACTATTTTAAGTATAAGTGAAGTATATTTTCAATATTTCAATATAGTTGTTGATTATGCTTTGTGGAAAAGGTAATATTGGCTTCTTTGAGCGCAAAAAATGTTTTAGCTATATGCAAAACGTACTTTATCAAAAATTATGATTTATTTCTCGATGTTATTTCAAGTCAATACTGTATTTTTCTTAATGATATAACGAAGTGTCCGTTATATTTACATCAAATAAATTGTGCGCAAGACACACACCCACAAAACAAACACAGAGTTAATTAAGACGTGGGATATTATGAAAAGCACTAACTAGCGGCACACCCGTATTACATATACAGACATCAGAAAGGTGTAACTTTTCAGGCATAAGCTTTATATTGAATTTCTGGACAATGTTTCAGGTCAATCAACACAGAATCTCTGTCAGATATGGAGAGTAGATAAAGATAAAATGTGTATTTTATAAAGTAATTCTTTATTTTTAATTTTATCTACAAACTATGCGTTAAATTAAAGTTTCAGATACATTTGAGTTTTGTTTTCTTCTTTTTCCACCCATATTTATTTGGCAATTAGCAGGCTGCTTAATAATTGATTGCTTAATGGTAACTCTGCCAGTATAGGGGGCGAAAGGCCCGGCATGGCCAGGTGGTTAGGGCGCTCGACTCGCAATCTGAGGGTCGCGGGTTCGAATCCCCATTACACCAAACATGCTCGCCTTTTCAGCCGTGGGGGCGTTATAGTGTGACGGTCAATCCCACTATTCGTTGGTAAAAGAGTAGCCCAAGAGTTGGTGGTGGGTGGTGATGACTAGCTGCCTTCCCTCTAGTCTTACACTGCTAAATTAGAGACGGCTAGCGCAGATAGCCCTCGTGTAGCTTTGCGCGAAATTCAAAACAAACAAACAAACATAGGGGGCGAAAATACCTAATAATCACAACAAACCAGTATCTTAATTACCAGATACAACTGTAGATGTACTTCTAAGGCTTTGCCACAAGTTTAGTGAGGAAACAACTTTAAAGAGTTAACATACTTCTTTCATATTGTTCACAGTATACGTTTTTGATTGTAACTTTGTGTTCTTTATTGAATAAGAAATAATTTTATGGACTTTAGAAAAGCCTTGAACTAACAAAAAGTCGTTAAACTTTGAAACCCGAGTTCTAGAAACTCTTCAAATATATTTTTAAAAAATCATTGGCTTTTAAAATACGATATAGAAAAACACAAGAGCAGTTGAATGGCACTGCACAAAAAGTAAGAAAAACAGATATACGTTTCTAGCACAAGCAGGAAATTGAAAACGTGCCAGAGGTCTTCTCAGTAAAAGTTAGTTTTAAGAATTACTTCTATTTTTGGAGTGTTCATGATCACAAGAATGTAAATTTAGCCAGAATACATTTCAAGTAGTACTGAATGCTGCTGGCCTTAAAGACAGAAAAGACTAAACACCAGGTAAAGAACTGGTAAGTAGCTCTGCTTAAAAAGTGTAAAATCTTTAAAATTGTAATCCTTTAATTACAATTATCACTTACAAATCTTTCACTCAGTCCAGTTGTGGTATATAAATATACCATGAATTTCTACCTTCTTATTATAATATAGTTTTATTGCAAATTTATCACTATTTCTCAGAAGAATGCAGTTTTCATCTTACACCTAATCAAGAAAGTTGTTCTACCTACCTCTATTCCTTGTCATTTTGTTCAGGTCACACCTGAACAAATCATGATGCTTGTTTATGATGCTGCACATTGTGCAAATACACAGACAGTAGTGTAGTTCAATGGTATATTAGGTGGTATCTGAATGTTATGATAGCCCCCTATGTTTGCATGAGAATGTTCAACCGCGTGTGTTGCACTGAGAAAACCAAAGTTACATTGAAGTTAAACAATCCGATAGATAACCTCACTCTGATTAGTTTGAAATGAAGTTACTTGATCCAATACCCTATCTATAAAAGAAAGCATGGGCACACATACACACACATAATAAAGATTGTTCGTTTGTACATTATTTTGTGTCTAGTCTATATTTCATTCTCATGAGCTCAGAGATTCAGTATCACTCATGCTGAATCTCCTATTATTAAGCAAATCTATCCCATTGCTCCTGCACTTTAAAAACACTTTAGTGAAGCTAAAACTCTACCAATTTTATAGCATATTTCAACTTAATGTTGACCAAGAATATTCAAAAACCCAAAAGTCAAAGTCACACAAAGTGAAAATATTTTTTTGTTTTTTTATCTCTAAATTCCTCTTAGTTTGTTCATTTTGGATTTAAAATTAAAGGCATGGTTTCTGATAATTTGCTAGATTTTGACATCTAAATCATATCTCTTACAAGTCTGTAGCATATCCTGGTAAAACTGTTAATCTTCAAGCTATTATTCACAAAATAATGCTAAATTTCTTACAGAGTCATGACTGGACACAAAGTGAAAGGCAAAAATCTTTATTACCACTAAACACAAACACTGTGTGTGTGTGTACTTGCTTTTCTTTACATGAGATTGTTGCTGAATTCTCTCAATATTCAACATTTTTTAGTTTGTAAGAAACATCACATTTAACCACAGTGACTAGCACTACCCACACGACTGGTCATTCTCAAGCCAACATATGAGAGACTGTAGCCTCTAGATAATACCCGAAAGACAACTGAAGGACTTAACTATTGATAATCTTGCATAACGTGCAGTATTGCAGCAATATCCTCCCCTCTCCACTCAGGTAGAGCAGGTATTATCCACTCCAGAACAACAAAAAGACATAGACAACTAGAACAGAACCAACTTAACAACTCTCTCAACCATATGTTGCATGAAACTTACTCATGTACAGAACAAAGAATAAATTCAAAATTAATACTATCCAGTTACAATGTAATGGAAACCATGGTGAATTCATGTACCATAAATCAAGGTGTCTGTTATAAGTTTTGTTTGGTACATTATTGATAAAAACATTCACTTAGCTAAAACAATTTAATTCTTCTAACAGGGTGTTTGGTCTTTAGAATGGGTTGCCTTCAGATGTGGTAGATGCAGTAAATTTAAGGGAGTTTAAGGAAGGCTTGCTAAATATTGAAATATAAATGACTCAGATTCTATTTTTTGTTTAAAATTTAGTTAAGATTAGCCAATGGGATGGCCTAGGTGGACTAACATGTTCCTTATTGTCCTTAAATCTTATGTTAGTATTCCTGATGAACTTACAAGCCATCTCTCATTTCTTAAACTGAAACAGACAAGAAAAAACTGTGGAAATTAAGTAAACTATTACAATGATATACACCTCTGTATTGAAACTGCCTTTGTAGCATATTTCAGATAGTTAGCACATGCAAGTGTATAATTTTTAATGCAAGTTAAACTTTAATAACCAATATTGTATTCTGTAACTACATTAAAATCATTCCTAAACAATTTTTTAGAACTTATATCTGCAGTAATTTGGTTAACATACAAATATTTTGTACAAAAAAATTGGATAAACTAAACTTTACTTCCAACTTCTCCAATAAAACTACTTACTAAAATATTTAAATCCAAGTTTAACATTAGTTCTGATTTCTACAATACAAATACTTACTAAAATCTTTAAATCCCTATTCAACTTTACTTTCAATAATAATGCATTATTATTCAATCTCAGTGCTCATTAAAAAGTTCCTTTTTTAACAAACTGGTTTTTGAATTGTATTATTTAATACTAGTAATGAATTCATCATACACTGACTTAATCTACAGTCTATAAATACATTAGAAGAACATATAGTAAATAAAACAATACATGTTATATTTATTAACATCTATATATGCCGGATAAATTAGTTCTAAATAAGACAGAACTTATGTGGTTAATGATACTGATGGTATAGACTACTATGTTACTTAATTTGCCACCTGGTTACTGATGGAATGTTTTAAGTCACCATTTAAATACTGATTGTTTGATACAAATTTCATATAAGACTCTTAGAAGTACATAAAAATTAACATTATGCAATTACTTTTTTATACTTATATGGCACTATCATAAAACTAAAAACCTACAACTTTAGTAATAGGTAGAATAAATGTATCTTGTGAGTAATTTCAAATTTTTTGGAAATAGACAAGTTTAGAAAAGTTAAAGCTCTCTGGCTTGTATCAATAAAAATCTCAATAATAAACCTATTTATCTTATTCGACATTGAGGTCAGTATGACAATTAAAAAATTTATTAATCACAAAAATTCAGGTTTCTAAATAGTTGAATCTCAAGCTATACTTGTGTAATAGGTTAACTTTGTATGAAAAACTTTTAATAATTTGATATAAGAAAAATTAAATAAATGCTTAACATTCTCTCTTTTTTTTTGAAGTAGGCTTAAGAAATGACATAACAGAGTGGTATACTCCTGCAACTGTCAAACATTGTAAAATAAAATTGTTTTCTACATTTCATAAATTCAAAATAATCGAAACCGAGTGAGAATCAGCTAGCTAGTTAGGAAGAACTCCATTAATATACATCCATGACCTTTGTGGGGTCTGCTGATGGTAACCTACCCTAGCAACAATTTTGACAGGAATTTCAGCCACAGAAATGCCCTACATTGGTTCTGTATAACAGCAAGAAGAGAAAATATTTATCACTGCACTTTGCGTTTGAAGAAAATTAATCTTATTATGGAATGGTGCAGTTAACAATACAATCAGTTAATAATACAAATGTGCTGTGAATCTAGAATTACTAAGTAATCCTCGTCCTTTCATAGTGTTTAGCTTATCCAATACAAAAATGCACATCAAAATTAAAAAAAGTTTCTATTAATACTAAAATGTCTTGTGACTAAAACTACTAAACTTTATTGAACACACTTATACTTACTAGATAACTGAGAAGACATGAGGTTAACCAATATTGTTTATTAACCTTATTCTACGTATTTTGAAACTGTTTCTCTTGATTCAAATGCCAGAATTTACATATAATCAGATGTTACTCAAGTTTGGTAAGCCTTACTCTTTACAATAAATTATATATTTATTAATGATATCAATTACAAGCAGATTCATAATGAAAAGAAAAGACCTGAAATACTGGCTTTGAGAAAGGTAGGATTTAGTGCCACAAGTGTTAGCTTCAAAAAACATGAGTGGGTAATAAAATTAGTGTAAAAAAAAGAAAAAAAACATTTTCATTACAATTGGCAAATATGCAGCAAAAATCAACAGATTTCAATTAGCTACAAAGGTATGAAATTTTCAAGTAACCTGATTATCACAGTTAAAATGACAGTAACTTAGTAATTTACTTTAGGTTTAGCCTAATTACCCATAAAAATCATGACTAACTATTTTCTAAAAGTAAAAATACAAATTTTGTTCATCTATTAAAAATCTAATAAATGTATCAGTAGTTTCATGGATATTCTAATTTTTACACCTAAAGTCAATGACTGCAAGTTTCCTAGGTACTAAGCTGTTCACCTAAAAATATAATATTAAAAAGTAATTTTATAATACATACAATAGTAAACAAATTTTTATTTTTTGTTTCTATGGTTAGTTTTTATGTGTGAACATTCCAGTTTACACATATTCATGGCTTTTATTTCATGTCAATACTGCAAAATAATATTTTGATATTAAACAAAATGTTTTATTTCTAAGACTTGCTCAAAACAACTTTCTTCTTACACCATTAAGAAAAAAGTTTCACCCACTGTCAAGTTTTACTGTTTTATAAATATCTTAAGTTAAAATAACAATAATTTGGAAAAATACGCAGCCTGTGAATTACTTACACCTGCATCGCACCTAGATGTTGTACAAAAACTGATACTTGTTGCTCTGAATCAACGAGTAAGTGTCTGACTCGTTATAACTAGGTAGACTAAATTGCTCAAATCGGAAGTTAATAAAAATTTATGCTGATCAATAAGAGTATTATATTTATACTTATAGTCACGTATAAAATTAGTCGTCTGTATTATTTTATGACTTACTTAAGTTACTATTAATTACAATTAGCAATTTACCTACATATTACAACTGCTGCTATTAGTCTCACTCCATTGGGTGGAGGGTTGCAGTCAGGAAAAAAAGGTTCAAGGATGTAATTGGCGAAAGTTAAGGCAGCTATCGCATTTCCTACTGGCATGATGATTAAAAGTGCTACCCACAAGAACAAAAACGCTGGTAGGGGTCCAAAAGCTTCATAAATATAAGCATAATCTCCACCTGATTTTGGTATAGCTGTTCCGAGCTCTGCGTAACACAAGGCGCCAAGCATAGATATAAGGCCACATGATATCCACACGACGAGAGCCATTCCTATTGAGCCAGCTTCTTGTAATACGCCACGAGGTGACACAAATATTCCAGACCCAACAATTATCCCCACAATAATTGCAACTCCATTTATAAGTCCAAGTTCTTTTCTAAGTTTAACGCCATTAACATAATCTCCTTCCTTTTTTTGCCCATCCGGATTCATCGGTTGTTTCTCTGGAATATTGTTTAAAGACATTGTGATTTCGTTTCTTAATAGCTATCCTATCAAATATATTTTCCATTCACACAAACTACGTTTTCGTTTGAAGAACTTTAAGTATAAACTAATAATCCACCGTTATATTCTGTCGCTTTCCGATTGCATCATCTACGGCTGAATGTATTCAATCTTAAAATTTGTCAAACCGGAAACGCTTGAGGTCGCTTTATATTCTAGTTGGATTGGTCGAAACAATGAAGGAGGAGCATATTAATATTTGGAATGTTTTCAATATGGGTTAAATGGAGCATGTGATAAGCTTTCGTAAATGTTCTGCATTGCATGCATGTGTTTGACAATGTTTTTTCCGATAAATTTTACCGTTTTAATAAAATGATCTTCCATTTTGTAAATAAACTTTCGGAAAAAAAATGATCTGCGCGAACTCAGCTATGCCTACAGTTTTGATTGGACGATGTGAATCAGATTGTACGGCGAAAAATAATCAGAAATTTGATAACGATGAGCTCAGGTGTTTGTTTAGCAATCGAAGAATTATAGAGATATAATTTTTCGGAATAATAAACTATAACTCCAAAATGCCACATTTTTCACGTGTTGGCATTTGGTAACACACTACTCTTGTTACATCATACTTATCTAGTATCGACCTGTATAAGTGTCGCCATCGTTCGGTAAAGAGCGGAATTTACACAAGAATACGCTATAACAAAGACATATACATGTATTTGTTTCATTGCTAATTAAAAACCATATCATTACATTGAATAATGATATTTGTGTTTGTCTTATTAAATTACATTTAAAGCTTTTACCAAATATTTGCTTAGATGTTTATTGCCTTTAATATTAAAAATATATTTCATGTTGTGTTTGAAAATTTTTCATTGTTATATTTACTAACTAAGACTAATTTTATATATATTGTTACGACAGCGGAAGTCACGTGACTCTAGTAACACGTCATCATATTCTCGAAGGATCTTGAATTTTCCTGGCAACTCTAGTCTTTTCTAGGAGCCCTCTATTTTAGTATATAAGCCCGGCAAATAAAGCGGAGATATGATTGCAGTTAGATAGATATAGAGACAGATAATTGAGTCAAGCTGCGTTGAGAAAGAATAAACTAGTTTTATTTAAGAAAGGATGTGTATCGCTGAAGTTCTCCGGAAAGAATTTTTACGGGAAATTAACAAACGAACAGAGACGTAACAAATTACAATCTAAATATCTATTTGGAAGTGTTAAGCTGCCATATACTTATGTTTAAACATATTTTTTGTAGTTAAGCACAAAGCTGTACAATAGGTTATCTGTACTATAAAAACTCGGTTTCTAGCGTTATAAGTGCCATTGGGGGACACTGAACGATATAAGAGCAAACGTGTTCATTACACGTTGTTCGGCGTTTTAATTTCTTGTCTTCTGGTTTGTTTGTTTGTAATTGAGCACAAAGCTACACAATGGGCTGTCTGTGCTCTGCCCACCACTAGTATCAATACCCGGTTTCTCGCTTTGTAAGTCCGCAGACATACCGCTGTGCCACTGATGGGCTTGTCCTCCGCTGGATCAGAGGACTTAAACAATATAAACACAGGGCTCGATTCTCCGTGGTTGACAAAGCACAGGTATCCCATTGTGTAATGTTTCGCTAAAACAAGAAGCAAACAAACATCAATCTCTTATAAAATTAAAAGGAAGATTCTCATCTAGAATAAAGCAGTTTCAAACTTCTGAATTTGATTTACATCTTTTTTAAAATAGTAAAATTATTTCTCACAAGACAGTTATGTGAAAAAAACACAACAAATTAAACTAGTTTTATTTTTTTAAATAACGGTTTTGAATCATGTATGGGACAACGAGTCCCTGTTCTGAAGATTTAAACATCACCTATCTCAAAACCCTAGGCAGGTATTGTCTATAATAGTTTCAATGTTATCCTCTCTTTTTTTCAGTTTTGAAAATTTAATTCATATCTTTGTGAAGAATTTTGTTTGTTATTAAGCCCAAAATTATAAAATGGCCTATCTTTGCTGTGCCTACTGCAAGTATCGAAATTCAGTTTTTAGCCTTATAAGTCATCAGACTTTATTTATGAATCCCTACGAACTCTATGACAGCCTTTCTTCAGAAATATAAAAAAGTATTTAATTATGCAAACTATTTCAAATTTCAATTGTTAAGAAACCCTTGTGTAATATTTCCATGTCATGAGATGTTTTCATCAAAAAACACTTGTATATAGCGTCTCCTTGTCATTAGATACCACCACCAGAAAAACACTTATATGTAACATCTCTATGTTATCAGTGCTATCAGCAAATAAACACGTGTATGTAACATTTCCATGTTATCAGTGCTGTCAGGAAAAAAAAAACACGTATATGTAGTATATTCATGTTATCAGCTTCTGGTGGTAATAAAAACAAAAACATTTACATGTAACTTCTTCATGTTATCAGTTGCTGTCAGAAAATTAACACTTATATGTAAAATCTCCATGTTAGCAGCTGTTATCAGCAAAGAAATATGTATATGTAGCATCTCAATGTCATTAAATGTTATCATAAAAGAAACACTTATTTGTAAGATCTCCATGCTATCAGCTGCTGTCGACAAAGATACTTATGTGTAACATCAATTGTCGTTATATACCATTGTAAAAACACTTACAACATTTTCACGGCAAATGAGGATGACAGAGTTAAAAATAGGAATATTCTTAACATTTATTATTACCTTATGATAATAAAAAAGTGTGAAAAAAATATTCTGAGCTCTGGGATGCAGTTCTATCAAAAATATTTTTTTATGCTAAGTTTTCAATGTAGACTATTCTGAAGGTTTGTATTGCTATTTGGAGAGATAGAAATTTAACATAGCATGATGAATATGGCTTAATAGTTAGGAATTTCTTCAAAATTTAGGAAACTACCTGAGCCATATAAGAAACAAGGTCGTCTACAGAGGATGATTACTGACAGTAGAGTTAGCGAATATCTTAGGTTGTTACTGTAAGATAGCTAATCATTTAGTGTTTTTTTTTATGTTGGGCTTGTTTTCGATGAAGAATGAGCGATACTAGAAAGTGCCGTTCGTACAAGAGAAGTTAACAAATCAGTGAAATTCAGAATAATGAGCCAGAACATACTTTAACCCATACTTTAACTCGGTTCTAGGTGTAAAAAATTTAAATTTTATCATGTGAAATATATAGAAAGTGAAAAATAGGTTTATGTTGCTGGAAGACGTTTTTATCATGGCGTCTAAAAGTTTCCTGAACTTCTAGGCCTGATGTGACATCTCGAATCACTGAGAGTTAGAAAGAATTAATCAATAAATTAGTAACTGAGGGTGTTAGAAAAAGTGAATTCAGTCACCGAGTCAATCAGTAGATTAATTAGTTAGTGTTTGAATTTCGCGCAAAGCTACACGAGGGCTATCTGTGCTAGCCGTCCTTAACTTAGCAGTGTAAGACTAGAGCTACTATTATATCAACGAATAGTGGGATTGACCATTACATTATAACGCCCCAACGGCTGAAAGGGCGAGCATGTTTGGTGGGATGAGGATTCGAACCCGTGACCCTCAGATTGCGAGTCGAGCGCCCTAACCACCAGGTCTATCAACGAACATAACCTGTAAAATTTGTATATAACTGTTGGAGAGAAAAATTATTTTGGATATTTTATGTGGACTGAACTTTCGGCAATTATTACTCAATAACCAAAAAGAATCCACATTAAAAATGGAAACTGTTAGAATACTGGTATCAGAAATGAGGTTATTTTTGTAAAAATATAAGAGAATTGAAATCATTTTCAACATGACGACTTCTGGACGAAGTGAGATCGAATTTTGCTGAAGACAGTGAAACAGAGGAAACAACAACAAGCAAAAAAAGACAGAGCATTAAAAGAATAACTAAAATAAATATACAGAAAATTGAAAGAAGATTAAGAAATACCCTATTTGCATTTGCATAAGTCGCTATTTTTTCAAAAGAAGTTTATGTGCGACTTATTAACAGGTGCGACGTATTTATGACTTTTGCTATGGTGCAGTGATTGTCCATATTAATTTCTTTAGTCATCACAGTTTTCACAACAGAAATAAAATACAAAATAACATTCAATATTTATTACCATAACAATCATGTTTAAACAGGTAACAGATAAAAAATCATATCCACTATTACAGTTACCATGTTATCATCACTAGAAATTAAACTATTACTTCAAAAAGACCAAAATCAAAAGTAAATGAGAGTAAGTTTTATAAAAAATTACATGGACCCATCACTGGCACTGTTATTAAACCCATCAAAGTCCTCACTTTCTGAATCTGAATGGAACAGTTCTGCAATGGTTGATGGTAGAGTCATCTTCTTCATCTGAAGAATAGTCCATTTCTTCACTGACAAAAAAGAAATATTTCTGCCTTCCTGAACACATTCAAGATACATGATACACTAACAGCCTTCAATGACTCCATTATCCAGGTGGTAACATCAGTTAGTGTAGCTATTTTGAGTTTGCCAGCATTTGTAAACGAATGTTTTCCTGTCAAACATGTCATATAGCAATAGGATGAACTTTTTAAGATCGCAGAAGTGCGACCTATATAGAGATTCGACTTACGTATGTACAAAAACTAAAACAGCCTTGCGACTAATATAAAGGTGCTACTTCTAATAAGGAAAATATGGTAAGTGATGGGAATTTGAGAGAGGAGTTAAAAGTAAGAAACTTAAGGTTTAACGAAGAATTAAGAACAAAAATAAACTTGATGAAGACAAAAACAAAGAAGCTATTGGAGATGTGCGGAGGATTATAACAGCAAAACTTACAAATTGCAAAAAAAATGTCAACAAAGTGCGGAAAACTGTAATGACAAAATTGAAGAAGTGCAAAAAGGCATCAATAAAGCGCAGAAAGATTATAACATCAATTACAAAATAAAACAATTGAAAAATACGTTTGTAAATGCTTAGACCAAACTAACCACATCTCTGTATGCATCCATTCAAGAATTTCAATCTAAAACACCATTTAATAAAAAATATGGTTTACCATTTGGTATACCACTTGTTACCACTATTTCTGTAGCAGCTATGACTGCAGGACCTTCCCAGACTACTCTAACTCTGCCACTTCCTAATCCAGATCCAGAATTTAACTGGTAAATTCAACAACGTCGTCCAGTTGAGAAATATACAGGTTATGATGGGAAATTAATGTTGGAGACATATCAGGCTCAGATAAAAATTTCTAAAGTACATTGGTGAGTAGTGTATAACAAGCCTTTGTTGTTGTTACCTATCTAAAAGGAGCAGTTTTACAACATTAGGTAATCTTCTAGCTGAGAGCTGTGATAACTATCAAGCATTACTGGTTGTCTTTATAAAAGATTCAGGGTGATTCACCAAAAAAAGTTTCAAAAGCAAAGTTTAGGAGCAGAGAAAAGAAGAAACTTTTGGATAGACTTGCCAATTATCCTATCCAGATTCTCCATCTGAAACAGTGGAGTCATCGGCATGTGATCAATTCACAGATTTAATAGTGAATTATGTTCTACCTCTTTAAATGAAGCTCTCCAATTGGCTATGCCACTGAGGGGTGATCTGGTAAGAAGTAATATTCCAGTTTTTGCACAAGTATGCATATTGTATTTTTGCTTTGCATAAATAATTAAATATTATGTTTCACTTTCCAACATGTGTCCGATCTGTTTATTTTCTTAACTTAAAACTCAGTCGTTTTGATAAATTCATATTTAATCTGTAATTATCCTTCACGAATATCCCGCTATAAAATAGATATAACTAATACTCGTGCGGAAATAAGTTTCATCTGAAAATACCACAGTACTCAGAGTATTTCAAGATTTTTTTAGATGAACCAAAGCATTACAGAGAGTTTTATTTGGTTTAAAGAAAATGTGTAAACCGTTTGAATATTGTAGCTGAGCTTTATGATTTAGAAAACGATGGTTATTCTAAGTGGGTTCATCTTTGATTCGCCTAACTCTTTTGGACATAGTTCTAGTTTTAGTGATAGGTTTATTAAAGACATCCAATTCCTTGAGGCTGACTTGTTGGTAATATTCCTCCTACACTGGCTCCTCGAATGTCCGTGCTCATCACAGTTCCAACAGCCTTTCTGGGTAGCAGTCTTTCCTGCTGTATCATCTCCCCTGTGTAGAAGTTTCCAGCATTGAGCTCTCTTGTGCCCAGGTTTATTACAGTGCCAACAAAGTCCCTCAAACTTCTCTGAAAGCTGACCTTTTCTGGCCTTGAATCCAGATGACTGTACCAACCTCGGTACCTTTGTGCTGGACTTAACGTAGGATTCAAATTCGAGAGCTCTGGCCATTGCATCCTGCATGGTAGAGGGGTGTGCTTGCTTCACTTGTATCTTAAGTTGTGAACTGTCCATATCATCTACGAATTGATCTCTCAGCAACCACTTGAGGAGATCGGGTGGTGCAGTTGGGTAGGCCTTGTGTGCCATGCTTTCCAAGTCCTGTGCCAGCTCTTGCAGGCTCTCCCCTTTAGCACGGACTCTCATCCTGAACGTGGCCCTGTAGATCTGACTGGATTT
>NW_013666900.1:57393-59556 GCF_000517525.1 Limulus polyphemus | reverse complement strand
CATGTCAAAGACCCCCAAGGATTCCGTTACAGTTTTCAACTATTGACCAGAGGGAGGACTTCCAGTCAGCAATACCAGCCGTAACAACGGCTTTGGACCGAGTAGTGGGATTAATGGTACTTTTATAATGACCCCCACAAGTGAAAGCACTATTTGTAACACTAGGCCTAAAGAATAGAATAAAACATTAGCAAAATCAAAGTTGGTTTATATATATTTAGGAATATTAAAATCGCCGAGTTGCACAAGGAGATTGTAGAACTAAGAAGTAAATGTAGCTTATAGAGAAAATTGTCACAAAGAACAACACTGTGGTTATTGTATCAGACTGTGGATCGGTAAATACAGTGTTCGCATCCCGTTACATAACAAAACCGTGCTTCTCACTTTGTTGCGCTATACGAATGATAAGTCAATCCCTACTATACGATCAGATAATAGTAGCTCAAGAGTTGGCGGTAGGTGCTGCTGACTAGTTGCCTTCTTTCTTATGTACCATTTCAAATTATGACGTCTAGCGCGGAAAGCGTTTGAGTAGCACTGCGCGAAAACAAAATTCAATTCAAAAAGAACAGTAAATAATTTGATACTTTAAAAATTAGTGTATATTGTTCTAAACACAAAAGAGCTCAAAACATCAAAATAAGAAAATTCCGTAAATCAAAAAAAGGTTTACTGTTATTTAATTTGGTTCAAAACTTACAAAATCTTCATTGCTTTCACTGTAATTTATTTTTTATTACTTAGGGAGCATTATAAATAGCTATGTTTTAAAAGAAAAAAACTACTATTGTTATAAATAACACATTCAATTGAACTAAGCTTTGCATGCCTATTTAAATATATTGTTACGTCTCTGGTCCTTAGTTAATTTCCCGTGTAGTTCTTTCCGATGAAACTTTAGCAACACAAGTCCTTTCTTAAATAAAACTGGTTTATTCTTTCGGAATACAACTTTGCAATACACTTAATTTCCACAGTCACGCTATAACAAACCCTATAATTCACAACGAACGACTCACGTGCTCGACTCAATCGTCAGCTTCTCTCTGTCTGCAGTTCAATTACATTGTTGCCGTCACTTCTTACCGGTCTTATATACAAGAGTACCGCATGTCTAGCAACCTCTCGAGACTTCAGGAAGGGACGTGAACGTTCGAGAATATGACGTGTTACTAGCGTCACGTGACCCCCGCTGTCGTAACACTGCCCCTTCCTTAGTATTGTTCGTCCCGAACAATAGCCACTCACATTAAACCAATAAACAATTAACAATAACTTGATTAAATGTACAGAATTTACAAACACAAAATTAAAATACAACAAAGTCTCTTAATTTTACAGAACGTATCTTCTTCCGTACTGGTCTCTGTCTCATTGGCTTCTGCTTCATGTGGGGTTCATCTGCTCCATCAGGAAATGTCCCATTATCGGTAGCAGTCACATCAGTGGTAGTAACTTCATTAACTGCTTCACTGTTTTTCTTCTCAAAACCAGGTAGAGTTTCTTCTTCAACAGTGGCTTTTTAAGGTGACGCGTCTTCAGCAGCGCCATTTGTTCCATTGTTCACTTTGTTCCAACTGGAATGACCTGGACCGTGATAACTCCAAAGCCTGTTGGCATGCACCACCTTTGGTTTACCTCGCCGACCACATTTTATTCGAAAAGTCACGTCTGAGAGACGATCCACTATGTCATATGGGCCTTCCTATGGAGAAGACAACTTAGGAGACTACCCTTTGGTCTTCCTGGGATTATACAACCACACCTTGTCCCCTGGTACAAAGCTGACTTCAGTTGATATCTTATCATAACATAGCTTCATGGAATCAGCAGAGGTTTTCAAGTTTGAATGCACTTGATGGTGAATATCATCCATCCTTTCAGATAAAACTTTCACGAATTCTGTGACATTTTCAGGCAACTCTTCGTAAGGTGGACGTCTTTTCATCAGGTCCACTGGCAATCGAAGTTCTCGACCAAACATCAGCTTTTCTGGAGTGTATCCAGTGGCTTCATGCTCAGCTGTTCTATAGGCCATCAACAGTGGAGGGAGTAAGACATCCCAGTCATCTTGGCGGCTGTTACAAAACTTTGCCAATTCCTGTCCCAGTGTCCAATTGTACTTTTCTACCATCCCACCAGACTGTGGGTGAAGTGTCA
>NW_013666900.1:47695-57220 GCF_000517525.1 Limulus polyphemus | reverse complement strand
ACAGTTGTAGCTTCCTGATTTGGTATTGCATATGCCTCAGGCCACTTGGTGAAATAATCCATCACCAAGGCCTGTGCAGCCGAGGTCATGATCTCCTTTTAAAAAGACGTTTGCATAATCCACCAAAAGTTCTTTAACCTGAAGAGCCTGTGATAATGACAAATGTATTATGCTCTTCTTATAGAGGTCAGTTAAATGTTTTGAGAGAAGATGTCCTTTCTTTATGGTTGTATTTCTCGCCTTAACATTGACTGGCTCTATACTTCCTGGCACACACCCAACAATGCCTCTTCCTTAAGTGTCTGCTCATATCTAGAGAAATTAGCCACTGTTATGGGTACTATTTGGTGACCTGCCACAAGTGACCTTCCAATCTTCACGCCTGCTTGTCTGGATGGGTCTTCCACTGCTTCAACAAGCATCGGGCTTCCTTGGGAATGTTCTTTTTTTCTACCCCAAATTTTCTTCTCTAACATAGGGGGTATTGCAGTTGACTTAAGTGCTGTGATATGCAAATCAACAGAAGCAGCAACACTTACTGGAATTTGGCCTTTGTTGTTGTCAAACGTCATTTTATCAAAATTGACTACACACTTCCTCGGTAGTAAGTAGTCCAACCCTAGTATGCATTGGTCTTCAATGTCAGCCAAGTATACTTTCTGTCTGTTTTTCATGCCCATGAGCTCAATTGTTACCCACAACCATGCATGATGTCTTATCACACCACCGAGCTTCTGTATGGCTTCTGGTACTCCTTTGTGATTCAGCAACTTGATACTCACAAGGGTTTGCTGAGATGCAGAATCTATGACAAAGCTGCACTTTTGGCCATCCAGCTTTCCTGTCACATAGACACCATGTGTGCTTTCCATTTTACACTTAGCTGTTGGGACTTTCACAATGAGGGTTGGTTGGCGTCCCTCAATACCAACCGCTACTGGTTTCCCGAAGCTGACTTATCAGTAGTATTCTTCTTACACTGGCTACTCATATGTCCTTGCTCTCCACAGTTCCAACAACTTTTCTGGGTAGCAATCTTTCCTGCAGTGGCATCTTCCCTGTGTTGAAGTTGCCGGCATTGAGCTGCCTTGTCCCCAGGTTTGTTACAGTACCAACAAAATCCCTCAAACTTCTCTGAAAGCTGCCCTTTTCTGGCCTTGAATCCTGATGACTGTACTAACCTTGATACTTCTGTGCTGAACTTAACGTAGGATTACAACTTTTCTACGGTTTTCTATAACGGGGACAGGACTACGATGAGAATTGCTGGAATAACTTTTAATTTGAGCTACTTTATGACTGTAATGTGTAATTGTTTGGTTACAGAGGAAAAGGAAACAGCGAAAAAAAAGTTTTGGCGCTTTCTTATTGTTTTTGCTTATTACCAGGCCCGGCATGGCCAGGTGATTAGGGCGCTCGACTCACAATCTGAGGGTCGCTGGTTCGAATCCCCATCCCACCAGACATGCTCGCCCTTTCAGCTGTGGGGGCGTCATAATGTGACGGTCAATCCCATTATTCGTTGGTAAAAGAGTAGCCCAAGAGTTGGCGGTGGGTGGTGATGACTAGCTGCTTTCCCTCTAGCCTTACACTGCTAAATTAGGGACGGCTAGCGCAGATAGCCTTGTGTAGCTTTGCGCGAAATTCAAAACAAACAAACAAGCTACTACCAACTGTTTGTGATAAATATTGCTTGATTCCATTCTAAACACGGTTAACTTTTAAGTTTTTTGAAGTATCGTTTTTTCTTTGATTTCTAGTTCTGAATTTTATTTCAATAAACCTATTATCTTAGTCTTATTTTTAGTTGCATTTTACATTCAGGTATAGATCTTTTATTTCAAGTCGCAATTAACTTATAATTTGATATCACTATGTGTCGGCCCTGTGTCAAAACTAATGGTGACAGAAACTCGGTAGTTTCTCCATGAAGTGCTTTGCGAAGAACTTTATCTATCTATTTTTATATGTTTTAAGCTTTATGATAGTAAACTGAACATTTATAGTTTTTTGGTTACTCACAGGTAACATTTCATTAGCTTGCTTGCTTGCTTTGAATTTCGCGAAAAGCTACACGAGGGCTATCTGCGCTAGCCGTCCCTAATTTAGCAGAGGGAATGTTACTTATCACCACCCACTGCCAACTCTTGGGTTACTCCTTTACCAACGAATAGTGGGATTGACCCTTACATTATAACACCCCCACGACTGAAATGGTGAGCATGTTTGTTGTGACGTGGATTCGAACCAGCGACCCGCAGATTGCGAGTCGAGCGCCCTAACCACTTAGCTATGCCAGGCCCAGCCACAACACTATAAAAATTATCAAATGTTTAACATATGTGTATGATATTAGAATCGAACCTAAGAAATTGTTTCGTAATGTGCACCCAGCAACTAATTATTACGTTTTTCTCGCCACATGTAGCCCAGCAGTATGTTTGAAGGCAAACCGAATTTTGAGAACCCGTGGTGGACATGGCACATATAGCTCATTGTGTAGCTTTACCCTTAACAACAAACAAACAAATTACTACATGTGATATATTTTCTACTATTGTAAATCATATTATATTCACAATTAATCTAATTTCGCTTCTGTTGAATAGATGTAGGTATTCTACTGAAATTTAAATCTATAACTTTTTTTTCTTTAATTTCATTTTAAGTGGAACGTCTGATTTTTATGTGTTCTGTAGCCTGAATATGGTTGCAGTAAATAAGTGAAAAGCATACATACACTAAAAGAGGGCGTTAAGGTATTATAACCTCCGTATATGGTTAAGACAGCGAGCTTAGTTATAAAATGCATTTACGAATGAATCGTACAATTTGATTTTGTGTGTTTTAAAAACTGTTGAAGTTATGATGAGTAGTACGTGTAGCATGACACTCGGCATATCTAAAGTAAAATGGTGTTGTCTAATATTATGATTTGTTTTGTGTTTGACTGACAGTGACAGGTGGGAACAAATGTTTATTTAATTTGTTTCTGAGTAAATAACACGTTTACTCTATTACTGTTAAAACTGTAGTATTACTATTACTAATAGTACACACATATAACAAATAAGGGGACACTTTAAAATAGAAAAAGAAATAAACTTCAATTATTAAAAGCTAGTAAAGGAAATCGAGAAAATGCACACGTCGGATATTTCTGCTAACAACAGTGTTCCTGCGTTTTTGACCAAACTTTGGAAACTCGTGGAAGATAAGAAATATGATGACTTAATATGTTGGCATCCTGTAAGTTCTTGGACAGACATTTTTTTTGTAAATAATGACTGCTAAATTGAAATTTAATACACATAAGAAGAAATATTATTATTACTATTAGTATTTTGAGAATATCAAGTCCGAGCTCAACAAGATATTCAAAACTCGAGGATTGATGTTCTTAATTAACTTTATTAAGTGGGATCATTATTAAGCTAGTGTTACTCAAGTTATACTTATGCTGTTATACTTCAACAGTTCCATGCAGTTACATGGATGCACTTGGATTTCATTTAGAAAAAATTAAATGACCAAGACTATATAATTCTCAATAGTCTCGCAAATTAGGTGAGGTGTAATAATAATGTAGGATTTGTGAAGTTAATTGTTATTTTTTAAATTTATAACTGATTATATGTTTGCCCCAGAAATATACCCTGTACATTTTATAGTTATCAAACTAAATTTTGTGATATGCACAGTGGCATAAGTATGCCCCCACAATTGTGTGTGTGTGTATGTGGGGGGGGGGGAGGTCCTGACAAACTTAAGAATTGCCAACAAAAATGCAGGGGGTCCAATTGCTTCTTATGTGGGGGAATCTTTTGAAGTTATGCTACTGGATATGCATAACAATAAATGCAAATAAGACTGTGGTAATTACTGTGTAACTAATACAAATTTAATATAACACCTAGAAAAAATCTTATTCAATTCAGACATATAGAAAATAATCATCTTGCTGTTATTTAAACGACTAGTTTAGACCATGTTAAATCTATTACTGAGTATCATTGTAAAGTTCAGTTCTGACTAACAGTACTTATACCCAAACAATATTAGAATCCTCAGTCATATCACTCCTAACATTTAATCTAAAGATTTTTTTTAGTGTGCATGTACTTTATTACATTATTTAAGCATAAAATTTTTTTGAATGGACTTCTGCCACTTTGCACAAGGTTATGTTCTTATTCACTATATTTTCAAAATATTGTTATCCTTACTATGTTAGTAAATCTGGACTGAACATACTAAACTAAGAAGCTTATAACTAAAGATTGAAGACAAACTGCAGTGGTTTCTCTATTTTAGAACCTAAGCTTTCTATAAATACAACTTCAACATCCTGTTTACTAATTTACTCTTTTCACCATACTCGTATATTTAGTGGAAATATCAAATTTTACTGACTACAAAAAATAATTTTGTTTTTTCGTAAAACATCAAACTGTAACTTATTTTCATTTCTTTTCATACGTAGTAAGTAAGCATTTGTTAATTTTGAAAATACTTGTGTTGCTTCAAAGCCTTTATTTAAACTGGTCTGGTACTTCTAAATATTTTTCATCTATACTTCTTATAGTTACCTTTTCCACGATCTTAATATCAGCCATAATCTTACAAAATATAATTCTCTGAGTATATTTGATATCTGTAGTAAACAACATACATATTAAGACATACTAGTTGAAACAACTTTCATCAACTGGCCAATTATGACCTTCTTTCTGTTGGTAAATCAATGTTCATTTCATATTTGAATGTTTAACATTTATACTAGAAGTACATCAAGAACTGATTAGGTGTACTTAAGAGATGCTAGAAGACTTGCATGGGAAAAGTATGGGAAAACATTAAAGCTTTTAAAAGAAATGATGCTTTGAGAGTCATTTCAAGCTATGTTAGGTCAGTAAACTATGATCCTAATGTAATTAAGAAATGTATTAATGATAAATTTAGATTTAGTAATTAAAGGCTCTGGAATATTTAACCCATTTGTTTTTATTTTTTGTTGTTTTACAGCTAACTTATTAAATGAAGATTTTGATGATTGTAGGGTTTTTCATAAGAAATGAGAAGACTATAAGTAGGCTTGCTTGACATTAGCCATTGCTTAGCTTAGATATGCTAATGCAGTGCTATGTTTTCATGGCTTAATCAGTCTAATTTCATTCTGTTCTACCACCAGATACTGTTTTACTGTCAAAGCAACAAGTACTAAACATGAACCTGTATAAATTTAATAAATTTACTTTTGCTTGCCTTTAGAAATTAAGATAACAGGTCATTCAGCTCGTAGAGCAGGTATATTCAATTATTTATTGTTAACATCTACTTTCTTGCAAAGGGGCAACTGCCCAGGGGCCCAGGCGAAAGAAACCTAGTTATGCCATAAAGCCCGCAAAGCATCTTCAGGTTATATCTTCATTTACTGATAAAAAACAGTTTGGGCTTTTCTTTGCATATAGCTTGATACATTAAGAACGACTGAACTAATAATTTGAGTAATAATTAATATGTATTTGTTACTTTATATATTTAATAGATATTTGTTGTTACTTTATTAACATTTTTACACTTATACTATGAGGTAAAAATGGCTGCTGCTATGATTTTGTCTGATTTATGAGCTCCTTGCTGTCCTAATATAGGATCTTCTTTTTAATAAATTCTTGAAAATGTTAAAAAAAAGAGAGAGAGAAATGGGGGGGGGGGCCTGGTGAGGATGTTTTCCCCAGAGCCTGTGCTGGCTCTCGACGTTCCTGAGTTCTACAGGTACCATTGTGTGACCTGATCTGGTAATTTTAGATCAAGAATTGTCTTCAGAGAAGAAATCAGAGGATGAGTTAATGTAAAGAGTGAGGGTCCTTAAAGTTCCAGCAATTGGAGAGTTGAAAGACACCATTACTCTGGGAGGCTTCTATATACAACATGATCAGTAATGTGTGTTTATTTGACGTTGAGAAAGACTGCATGTTGGGAATAGATTTCATATGGAAATGTACAGATGAGATTAGACTAGCTTCAAACAAATTCACAGTCTTTGATCATGAAATTCTGTATAAATCCAATTATGGTTGAACTACCAGTGATAATATTGAGGACAGTTATTTTACCATAAAGCAGTGAGATACATATACATGGATTTGTTGGAAACAATTTTAGGTCTAGTACCTGGGGATCTTAGAACCAAAATACTCCAGCTTGTCCTGAGAGATTATTGGTCAGAAGAACTCTCATGGATTTGAAGGATAAGGATGTCATCATTAAGGCCATAAACAAAACAAACCATGAGATTTGAGTTAGTTATGGATGGAACAATGCAAAATGTGAGGTTGTGCACATAATATTTGCTCACCAAATATCAGAAGTAGTCACCCTAGAAACAATTTGTATCGAGGGAGATGTTAAATCTTCACTTAAGGAGAGTTCACCACTTTATTTACAGTAGCTGTATCTCAAGATCTTTGAATGCCTTACAACTGATTAGTGCCAAATATCACATGATTTATTCATACAATGTCAATATACTTTATCCAGTGGATCTTGTGACTTAGACTAGACAAATGAAATATCTCAAATTGATAGTGGAGATGTAGCACTAACATATCACTTAGCCAGATGACTTCCAGTTGCAAAATAGGCTGAGGCTTTCAAATAAATAAAGCCATGAGAGAGTAAGGAGTAATAGAACTGAATACTAGACCTTTGGTACCACCTATTGTATTTGTGTGGATAATCAAAAGATTAAAGATGTTGATGTTACAAGGAGGAAGCCTTCCCTCTTCAAGGATTGATTTTGTTTTGGATGCTTTTTCTGAGTCAAGCTGATTTTTCAAATTGGATATGAAGAGTGGACACTGGGAAGCGTAAGTTGACAAAGCAAGTCAAGTAAAGACAGCCTTTACCGAGAAATGGGTTGTGCCAGTGTGTTGTGCTATCATTTGGTTTATATAATGCACCTGCAACGTTTGAATGACTAATGGAATGTATTCTCTGGTAACTATACCAGAATGACTTACTTATCAACTTGGATTATAATCACATGTGGGAAGACCTTTAGTGTTGCTTATGATGGCTAAGAAAAGTACTTGATCATTTGAGGAAAGAGAACTTTAAGCTAAATCTTAAAGAAGTGTGAATTATTTCAACAACAGTGCAGAGGGAGTGCATCTCTTCATATTGTAAGACGTGGAAAAGAAAACCACCAAAAAAAAAAATTTGGTGACTGAAAGACAATGATTTGTGTGAGAGTATTTTCTTTTGCTAACCACAATTTTGATTATACTTTAAGTTTATATGTTTTAGTAATGAGTTAATGATTGTAACTGTCAAGAGTTACTTTATTTCTAGTTATTGAAGTTTAATCATTTAAGCATGAAAAGTGGATCAGTTTGACCAAGCCTGTACATGGAAATATATGCATACTACGTCTAGAATGGGCAGTTGACTCAATTAAACAGTATAATCTATTACACTGATTAGTGTTGTGTAAAATAATAAATTAATCAAATTTACAATTAAATTGATTGATGTCATGAAAATAATCAACTAAACAAAACCAGTGTTTCTAATTATTATTGATTTTGATTGTTTCAACAATCAGAGTAATCAAAATATTGCCATTTTATCTTTTCATTATAATTTTTGGTTCACGTTTTTCAGCTTAATTGATAATCCACAACTCATGAACATGAGCATTGGAATTAGTGTTTCAGATTATTATTTCTAGTTATTCTAATTATACAAGTCTCATATGAGAATAATCAATTAACTGAATGTAATAGATTAATGAGATCAAAAATTAATCCATTATCAAGTACCACTAAATGCCCAGCTCTGATTATAACTCTGAATTTACTATGTGTATCTTTATAAAATTTGGGAAGCTTTTAATAAACATTAAAATCATATACACACACACACACAAAATATTTTTAATAAAGTACTTGCATTAAAGATTTGTATGTGAATTTCTAAAGTCTCTACTGAATCAGTCTGAGTGAAAGGGGATTTTCATGCCACGAAGGAAAAGTACTTCTTATCATACAATTTCTTTATTTTATGTGCATAACCTGTAGAACTTTCTAAATTAATAGTACCCTAACACTAACTATAAAGTAATCATCAATGTACAGTGAAATGAATATTTTATAAATGTGAAATCAAATGAGTAATTCCATTTTTTCCCTCTGCATTCACTGTAGTATTGATCAGAAAGTCATAGATTACATACCTTAACAGTTTCATTTTCAACTGTTATCCTTTTCTTATCTGTTTTCTTTTAATATTGTGGTTTTATTGCTATACTTTGGGTCTAGTGGAACAGAAATACTCTTGTCAAAAAGAATAAGTTGCACCATGAGTTGTTTACAGTAGACCTACCATAAGCAGCACGTAACTGTGCTTAGACTCAAGCTTACGAAATTTTAAGTCTTATTTTACTTAAGTTTTGTTAACCTGAAATGAGAAATTTCTAGTTTTTTACATTTTAGTTACCTTGATTAAATATACATAGCAATAATGAATATACATAAAAATCAAGGATTTGCAGTATTTACTGTGTACTTGACCTTGTTTGTACTCAATAATATTTGCAGCTGTTCTTTCCTAAGCCTTGTTGATCCTATTAACTTTGGGTGTCGAAATAGTGGACAGATTGAAGTGCCGACCAATTATGTGACATAGAAAAAATGTTTCTTTTTTAAATTAAGAAGTTAATATTTTAAATATATACAATTAAAGCAAAGCTACAATTTCATGCCAAGTTAAATTACATACCTTGATAATAAAGCTGTTTAATTAAGTTTTGAATGTAACATTTGTGACAGTCTTGTACTGTAAAATGCTGTCTAAGTCATCTACATAGTCTCAACTAGCTCTGTAAAGACACATTGAGCAATCTCAGGAACCGTTTACTAACACACAAAGATAAGTTACACATGACAATTCATGAATACTGTACAAGTGACACTGACATGGTGAGCAGCAAATCTAATCTGGCACCAATAGATTGCTACCTCCATAGTTTTATCTGTATTAATAGTAATAAAACAAAACAAATAAAACCTTATTTAAATACTACAATTCAGCCTATGTTGTTGTCCTATGTTTTCAATACTTATTGTAACTGTATGTCACAAACCAATCAACAATAAAAATTTTGTACATGAAGTATCACGTGACTGAGTTACATCATATAGTGCAGTTTTAGCTGAGACAAGATGATTGTACAAAATGTAAGCAGTAAATTTGTAAGTTATCATTAACAAATGTTATTTGTGTGTAATGTAATAAGCCGTGATATGATAATACTTGCCATGGTTGTGATGATTGTGTCAACAGGTAGCTGCATCTGAAAGATAAAATAATGCTATCTTCATTCCTCTCTCTCTCTCTCTCTTGCACACACACACACACACACACACACACACACACACACTGTAGTAGGTGTGTACTATCACTAGTTACCACCCACCGTAGTAAGTTAGGAAATACAAACTAAAACGAAAAGTAGTTAGT
>NW_013666900.1:39676-47670 GCF_000517525.1 Limulus polyphemus | reverse complement strand
GGTTTGGTAGTAGTAGTTAGTTGGTTCGTAACAACGGTAAGGTACGTCGTCGACTACTCGTAAAGAAGTAAAATAAATATCTATCTTCTACTCTCTCTCTCTCTCTCTCTTGCACACACACACACACACACACACACACACACACACACTGTTGAAGGTTGTGACATTCACAGTTTGACCCACCTGAATTGAAGATCATAACAAAAGAGTTAAGTGATATACCATTAATTTCCTTATAATAATGGAATTATAGAAGGGACTGCATAAACATGGGAGGGAACAGTGTTATAGTCTGTATTGGTAACCTAGATATTTGTAGAAGTATTTGTTGTTGTTTATCTGGAATGAAGTTTAACATAATAACATGGATATGACCTTAGTGGGTGGAGCTTCTCCAGTGTAGGAAATAATTTGAGCCATATACATATAAAAAGCTAGTTGTTAGAGTGAGGTTGATAGTGAGTTGTCAATGCATTTACTCAAAAAAGAAAAGTAAAGGAACAAGGTAGTTTTGATTAAATGTGCTATTAACTGGAGAGTTCTTACTGGAACTTCATCTTGGAACATGTGTATAAAACAAGGGGTAAAATCAGGCATTGTTTTAAAAGTAAAAGGTATTGTCTTATACACCAGCAAATATGGTATATATATTCATGAACTAGTGTATGAGCTTATTTAGTACAGTTTTCAGATATTTCTGTTACATAAATTTAGTGGACCTTAAGGTATGTTAGTCATAATATCTTAACATTTGGAATTTTGAATGTGGCTTAGTCATCAGTTTTAATGTATATATTTTATGTTCTTGCCTAATCTGTCTATTCAGCATTCAGTCTTTAAGCTGAAATGGAGAGGTACAAAGAACTGTATAGTACATATGTGCTGTACTTCACAATATAAAATAATTGAAATTAAATGTGAAGTCATCTAAAATTATTTTTGTTTACCTGTTTTTAGACAATTTTTCCCTGTGTTTTTCACTGCAAAACCAACATTTATCCAATTGAACATATTTGAGTATATTGATAATATAATGTATATGAAATGTTGAAATGAAAGAGGTAAACATTAACTGTTTTATTATTTCTAGTTATGTGCTGGTATTTGTAATGAGTTTTGTAATAACAAGGAATTATAAGTTATTTTTTCTCTAGATGGGTGCAAGTTTTATTATTCGAAACCAAGCTCAGTTTGCCAGTGAAGTACTTCCTCTATATTTTAAACACAGCAATATGGCTAGTTTCATTCGTCAATTGAACATGTGTAAGTATACAACTATATGCTGCTCTGTCACAGATGGATTCCTAACCATTTCTGACCTTGTACCATGTTTATCTAAAATTTATATAATAAACTGTGCTTTTTGTTTAATTGAGTACACTGTTAATATTTTGAAGCTTCCTTTTTTGTATGTATTTGCCACAGAGTAAACAGATATGCTATTCTGTTACAATGCATAACCTCTTCTCACATCTAGCTTTTCCTGATTCAGTGGAGTCCTCTATATGCAAACTATTTCACACACCACTAGCCTTGAGCCTTCCACCTAATCTCATGTGTTTCCACATGATATCATCAATAAGAGTGCAACACCATTTCCTAGTTCAGCTAGATTCTTCTATATTTATTGTTCAATTTGATACTTGTGTTAAGACGTGTATTTTTTTCACTTGCATGAGATTTCTCAATATTAGTACTTGTTTGAAGTATGTACAATCTGTTTTGTGGCTTTTTTTTTAAATAATTCTAACTCTTATTTTCCACAATATGGTAATTTCCATGTTGTATTGTGTTGAACATCTGGACTTTGCTCACTCAAGACAGACTACCACAGTGGCATTGGGTGCTTCTTTGTCCATCAGGGGATGTAACAGCTTGTGTGGTGGATAGTGGAGTCTTGCAGTCAACCTGGTTCAGGGCTTGACATGGACTTCTCATATGATTCATATTCTTTGGCCCCTTCTTCAGAATATTGTTTTCTTCCTTTCCCTGATATCCTAGTCCAGGATAAAAATTGTTTGTTTTAACTTCACTCTAGTGCTGGTTGCACAAGTTCCTTGGTTTACAATCAAGCTGAACCCTTTTCTTGGACTCCCAAATTCTGGAGTCTCTTCTTCAGGCTTGAGGTTCTGATCCATTTTCCTCAGTTAGTCTTTCTCAAGCTCATTTTCCTTACCTTACCTTTAATATCCTATTACATTATTTAACCTCCATTCATCTCCTTTTGTAAGCAATTCACCATTCCCCTGACTTGGTTACTCTGTTGTTGCGATTTATTGGGGAGAAAAATCCTTTTTGCCCAAGTACTTTTACCTCCTCCCCCTTCCTATCACAGTGCCCTTAATTTTGCTCCTTTCCTCTGCTAATGGATTTATGGTGGTGGATTTAAGTTATTTTAGTCATTGGCTGAGACCTTGCATCACCATTTCTCCTTGACTACCCTTGTGTCCCGTGTTTCTCAAGTTCATTCTCATCAAGTTTCGGTTTCCCAACTCCTTTCCACTTCCAATTCTTCCATCCCATTCCTCCTCTCTCATCCGTTCTATCACTGTATGTAGACTTGAACACCAACAGTCTTGTCAGTGACTTTCCTTTTGGCTCAGGAGCAGTAGGGGCACGTTTGTCTCCATTTCTGGATGTGTGGATTCTCGTTGTGGCCGACCGTTGGTGCTACAAGTTCTTACCCTTTTCTCAGTTCCTTTTCCTTTCGATTTCCAGGAGGTCCTGTATATTGCTGGAGTCTCTCTGAGGCAGTGTCAGACCTTTTGAATAAGAATGCTAATGAAAGAGTTTCTCATCCTTCTCAGGGATTTTATTCTTCCCTGTTTAACTGAGGTTAGGTGTCTGGTTATAGATCTTTCACATCTCAGTCAGTTTCTTGACCTTCCTTGGCTTACCATGGAGAGTTTTCTCACCCTGTGGTAGTTGTTTTCCCTGGAACTTTGGATGGCCAAGATGGAAATTTCTGCTTATCTTCACATCCCCATCTTCCCATCATCCAGACTTTACCTTTGATTTGTATATCAAGGTTAAACTTATGGGTTTTGAGCTCTTACTTTTGGACTGGTGCTGGTCCCATACATTCTTTGTTGTGTAATGCATGCTTTTACTCTTCACATTCCTGGCTTAAGATTGAGATTCCACCATTATGTGAATGGCTAGCTTCTGTTAGCTCCATCTTGACAGGATTCCTCTCACCCTACTCTTCTTCTTTGGGAGGTAGCTTGACTGGATAGGCTGGTCATTGAAGAAGTTTTATCTCACACCAACCTAATATCTGGTTCTTTGGGTGTGTTTTTCCATTACTATCTCAGAAAGGTACAGCCTTCTCTGCTTTATTTGCAGGCCATGGAGAGTTTGGTTTCTACAGCCTTATCCTCTTCTCTTCCTGCACAAGAGGTTATCTCTCTCCCTCTCTTGGGGATATGGGCTTCCGATAAACCCCTTTTCCCCTTGGGTTTTGCTCACATGGGTCTTTTACAATAGACTATACACAATTAATGGAACCTGTCTCAGGATCCCTTGTCTTCTCCTCATCCATCTTCCCTCTTTGATAATCGGACCTGGTAGCTCAACAGGACCACTTCTACAGGGTATGTTTCTCTTCCTTCTTTTTACAGATGCATCCATGGTGGGTTGGGACACTTGTCTCAACTCTTGAGATTTGGGCTCAATGGAACCTGGAAGAATTGACCATTCATGTTAACCTTTTGAAGCTCTTAGTGTTTTTTTTTTTTGGCTTTAGACCATTTTTTTCCAGTTGTATGTGTATGTGGTTATTTGTTTATTATCCTGTTGGACAACTCAATTGTGGTATCCTATATCACTTACCAGGGTGGCACTTTCCTCACTCTCTGTGTTTCCAAACCCTCAATCTTCTCTTTTTGTATCATTCTCTGTGAGTCTGTTTTGGGTCCTGTCATGTTTCAGGTGCCTTGAATCTTATTGCAGATTGTCTTTTGAGACCTGACCTGATATTTCCCACTAAGTGGTCCCTCAATCCTCATGTTTTTCAATGGCTTTGCTATTGCCTGAGCACTCATCACATTGATGCCTCTGCCAAGCTTCTTTTATTTTTGTCCCTTGTTCTGCACACATTGGTATTGACAGTGGATGCATTCAGTCAGGACTGGTCCATTCTCTTCCTTCATGCTTCCATCCTATTCTTTTCCTCCATCATGTTCTCTTTCTTTTTTGAGACACTCCTTGTTGGGTCCTTCTGTAGTATCCTATTGGCTGGCTCAATTGTGGTTTCCTCAGCTGAGCCTGCTGACTTCCTCCCATCCACTTCCTCATCTGCTACCTTCCTCTTCAGCCTCTTACTCCATACTATTCCATCCATCCATCCATCCATCCTTGTCATCACTCCATTTCCTTGTGTGGGATTTGTCTGATCCCTTGCATGACAGTTGGAATGCTTATCTCTGCGTCAATCTCTTTCACATTCTTATTCTTTCTGTTCCCCATCTGTCTGAGTTCTTCACATGGTTTTTTGAATAGGTTTTGTGTATCTTGATGATTGCTGGTTACTCAGCTACTTTCCAAGTTTTCCCATTTCCATTAGGTTATTACCTCTCCAGTTCTTGGTATGCTCATTCATTCCTTTCATCTCCATTGCTTTCTCCATCCTTCTAGCCTACCTGACTGAGACCTTCATGTTTTTCTCCATGTCCTTATATAACTTCCCTTTGAACCTTTGGCTTCATGTTCCTTAAATCTTATTTGCTTCTCCTTGCCAGTGGTCATCGATGTTGTAATGTGTATACCATCAATTCTTCTTACCTTCTACTCCATTGCTCCTTTATCCTTATCTATCTGAATCATGCTTTTCTCTCTAAAATGTCTGTGACACATGAGGTGCATTCACCTCTATATCTCTTTCTTCCATTTCTCATCTTTACTCCTATTTGGATCTTGATCATTTCCTCTGTCCTGTTGGTGAGGTCTATTTATATTTGATATGCACTTCTTCCTCTCATGGTTCCTGATTCCATCTCTTTATTCTGTGGAATCCTTCATCCACTTATGATTTTTCTCCTGTTACTCTCACTGGATGGGTCAGACAGCTTATCCATTTATCATATTCTTTATTGAATGGAGATGCATTTTGGCATTTCAAGGTTGTCTCCCATTAAATTTGTCATCTGACACACTCACTGGCTGCTCACTTCCATTTTACTTTGGAGGAGATTGTTTGTGCTGGCATGTGGATGACACCTCACACCTGTATTACATACCATCTCCATCATATGACAATTGCTTCCTCACTGGACTATAGACTGCTCTGGTTGCTATTTTTTGCTCTTCGTATCATCTCTGACTTAGTGATTCATTCTTTTTTTTATCTTATCCTCTTTTTACAAAGCCCTTTATAGTCTCTTACAGGATCCTGCTTAGCGGCAAGTGTTACCTTCCATGGTATACTTAACCAAAATCCACACAGGAGAGGGTAATTCTGATCTGATATAGCACTCACTCATAAGAAATGGTGTTCCACAAAATTGATTGAAGTATCCTCATGGTGCTCATTTTCCTAAACAAGGCCCAATTCAGACCATACCCACTCATACTACCAGTAGTAAAGCAAACAGGGAATCCATGCCTAACTTTAAAGCTAATGTTGGCCTTCTTTTAAAGATAGGATTTTCGTGGTCATCCAATGCATTGTCTTGCAGTGATGTGCTCCTCTGGACTCCCCACCATGTTTCACCCCCCCTCGTATTTTCTTCTAGTGGAGCTTGAGAATCCTTGCCATTCATCAGTTCCTAGCCCCTCAGTGATAGGCCATGAAGAATGCTTCCTGAGTGTGACCAATTCCATTCAATACAGTAAAGCAGTGGTGTTCTGGCCATGTTATACATTTCACTCTCTGGTTGGCTTTTCCCATCCTACCACTTTTCATATGGCTCCTGGGTGGTCTGGTGTTGGATTGGCTCTGGATCAGCCAACATATGTCCTCACTTAGTTGCAGGGTATATGTCACTTTCCTGTTCTGACCCAGATGTGGCAGATGGCTGTGTTGCACTTCTATTGATGGAGAGTTGTTGCATGCTCATTTGAATGCAATAATGCAACAATATCGTGTAAAAACATGTGAGATTAGGTGGGAGCCTCAAGGCAAGTGGCAAGCAAAAACGTTTGCATATAGGGGGCAGCACTGAATTGGGTAAAGGCCAATGTGATAGAAGGTGAGTATCTATCAGGAGTTTATATGTAATTTGGCATTTATCAAGTAAAGTTAAATAATGAAGTATTTATTTCTTTTTTGAACTTCAGGTACATGTAGTCAAGTTTGACAATGTAGAAATATGCATGGTATTTTCTAGATTTTTGGCAACTGTACATATACTTCCTTTGTTTCTTTGTATTAAAACACAGTACATTTACATGCAAATCAGTAAACTTACTGAAAAAAAAATGAATATATATATATTTATGTATTTATTATAAGTTGTAATAACTTATTCCAAAGGTGAGATTCTGGTACATGCTGTGAATTAACACTCAATATACTTGCATATTTGAAGAAGTCAACAATAGAACAAATGGTATTGATTTCAGTTTTCACCACAGGATTGAACTGAAATAAACATTGTTTATTGTTTCATTTAATACTTTAAGTATCACCAATATTTAAATACTTTATAAATATGAAGGTATGACATTATATGTACTGTTTATTTAACACTTATTTTTAAACAATTAATATTTCTCAGTTTGTCTAATTAATATATCTAAATTAAAATCATTCATATTTTGCAAGTTTCCATTCTTTGTTATGCTACACATAATACAATGCAAGCCATTTGTATTGTAATCTTGCTATATGCTGCAATTCCATATGAATAATGAATTCTTTGGCTGATTGAGTTTGAGTTTAAGACACATTATGTTATCAAGTGTGATTTTCTGGTCATTCTTTAAACTCGATGGTTGAGACAAGATGTTAGATTTCAGATTTAGTCAGGAACAAAGGAAGCTTTACAGCAGTGGTAGTATGTAATCTAATATACATGTACATAACCATTTGTGACTTTTTCATGAAATGTTTTATAAAAAGTTGTTGTTTATAACATTTAAAATTAAGGGGAAAAAAATAATTTTATTAAAATATGTTGAAATTCAGTCGAGATTAGAGAATGAAAGAACATGAAAAAGATATTTTTGTTACTGTAGATTGATTGTTTAACCCTTTCGAGACAGGTCACGGTTGGAAAGCCATGTCATCTCGTTTGTTGAGTCACATTGAAAATTTTATTGAACTACTATTTCATGAAATTATGTCAATAACTTTGGTATCAAACTGTAGATGATAATTCAAATTTTGGTACTATATATTACTCAATTTCTTAATTTAAAAGCAAATATTAAAAACACAGATAAACATGGATTTTTGTGTAACACGTGGTATGTTGAATGCAACACTGGCTCAAATTAGATGTTTGTGAAGTCAAAATACTAAATCTCTAGTTTCATATGAATTAGAAACTCAAATTACTGATATTGACAAGCTAGAATATAACATAAAAGCCTCTTATCTTTTTAATTTGCTAAGATATTGCTCATGTAATATATCAAACACAGAGGCACCCCACCCACCTCTTTCCATTTTTGGAAATGCTCCCTTATATACACTAATTTCTCTATATGACATGAATAACCAGTCGGCAGCTCAGAATGTCCCCTCGTGGCTCTCTCATCCATTTTAATGGTTTTTGGTGCCATTTCTTTCTTTTGAACCAATATTTCAATGAGGTAGGATGTGTCTTTAGTCTGCCCAAAATTTCATTTTTTTAGAGTAAAATATGTCTTAGTTACTAAGCTTGGTAAATTTTAGCAGAATTCTTTGTTATCAATGTAGTAATTTATGATTTTTTTATCTATTCAAATGTAGATATAAAATATATTTTGTTTAATATCATCAATGTGCAAATTTTTTAAAGGCTTAGCAACCTACATCAAGCAGCAACTGAGTACAAAGGTCGTAACTAGAA
>NW_013666900.1:26519-39245 GCF_000517525.1 Limulus polyphemus | reverse complement strand
TTTCTGATGCATAAAAGTATTTTTAATCTTAAAATGAATATTACTTTGCATGCTAGATAGGAAACAGGAGAAAAACATTGCTTTACAAGCCTTAAGACTTAATAAAATTTTTTTATATTTTATGTTTGAAAGCATTGTAATGTTACTGATAATCTGCCAAATTTCGTTAACATTTGAGTACTAATTTAAAAGTTATAGCATGAAAACTATAATAAGCACAAAATGGTTACGAGGTCAGTCTTAGGGACAGAGCCCGTGCTGAAAGAGTTAAATTTTTGAAAATATAACAAAGAGTAAAACTGTTATCATCATTCAAATTAGCACATTCCAATCATGTGAACAATATCTTAATTTTATAGAATATAACAATGTATTGTTAATGACCTCTAGCAGGTGACACACACATGGCTATGGTGTTTAATTATGAAACAATGATGTAGTGGAGAACTGGTTGGTAAGGTGTGTCACAGATGTTAGGCCAGTACATCGTGCAACTCTGCTTAACTTTCCAAGAGAAACGATACTGATTGTAGATTTATAGTTAATTGTTTTCTGTACCATGTCTGATTGTTGTTACCTTTGATACGTATTAGTTTTTGCAGGTACAGACATGTTATTGAAGTCTGTTTAATGTCACAATATTTTTTATAGTGAAATATATTTATGTATTTATAGCAAACAAATCAATTGAAATTTAAAATGCAAATAAAAAATAAATCATTAAAAGAATTTAGCACACTGGAAGCTTTATTCCAATAAATTCTTTGAATGTAATAATGATGCATGTTTCAGGTTTTGGCATTATTTTACAATTCTAAAAGTATACCAGTTGTAATACCACTTAAAAAGAATTAAAAGGTGTACATTCTGTAGTGTTTCTAGTTAAATTATGTATTTTAGCTTTAAATAAGACTTGTTTGTTTGATGAAGTTCTCACTTTTGCTCATCTCAGACATGATGAGTTGATGCAGTGATGTAGCTAGTTGATTGTTCAGCTTAGGTTGTAGGTTACGAATTAGTAGTGCTTTCTCTTTTCTTAGCGTCCATTCATCTTTCAATGAGTCTATTATTTTGAAGTGTTCACTGTTTGTTTTTTTACTACAGTCTTTGCTTAGGTGGTTGTAAATTCCAGAGTTATTGAAAGGGCTGTTATGCACATGCTCCTTGATTCTGGTAGGTAAGGTTCGAGTCATTGACCCAATATCGACTTGCCTGCAGCAAGGACACACATTTGTATACTACCAGCAATTTTTTTGAAGGAGGTATTTTTTCTTTAAACAGGAAAAATTGCATATTCGTTTGTTTGGTTTGAAGATTAGTCTTAGGCTGACTTGGGGATAAGTTGATTGCAGAATGCTTTTGATTTCACTTTTAAGTTTGATGCTGTGGGAACCAGTGAAAGGTAACACCAAGGTGAAATGATATTTAGGAACACTGAGGTCAGGAATTTTGGAATGGTAAACCTTATTGATATATTCAAAAATACTTTTTTTTGATGAGTGCTAGAGGGAAGGAATTTTTGATCAAATATTTTTTGATATTGATAAGTTCTGCTTGATGAAGTAATGAAATTAAGTAGTGATTTAGTATTTCCTGATAACATGAAATAAAACAACTTCAAATTATGTTATTTAAAACAAAGGGGTTAAATGATGACATTGCTACTTCTGTTGTAGGTATTGTAGAGTTTTTAGTGAGTTTGAAGGATATTATAATACAGCATAGTATTACATCACTCTTACAAAGGCTTTAACAGATGAAGAGCAGTGACCCATTAAATGTATGCATTATATGAAAATACATATATAACATTTACAAAATATGTCAAAAGGTAAGAAACATTTAGATAATAAATACAGGTTAATATTATTTGGACAGAACACTCAATCATTTAGAAGTTCATTAGTAATTTTTCTAATTCCAACTCTCACATGCAATCAGAGGGGAACCTAGTCACAAAATTTGGGCTTATACATGGTTATTTACAGTACTGAAGGCTTCTTCTGAAAAATGTCATTATAATGTATAACTTGTGATATTTGTTGGATTCTTACATATATTTGTATATTAATTTATTTTCAGTGTTAAAGGAGGTAGTTTAACATTTTATAAGGCTAGATTCAAGCAGGATCTGTTGCCAGATTTCATTTATATGAACTGTGATTATAGATATTAATATTCTTTTGTGTAAAATATAATATCTTAGATCAAGTCAGCAAACAAATTTTACAGTTGTTTATTATCCTCATGAGTGAATACACCAATAACTGGAATTTAATTTTTTTTTAGTAAATTGCTTTTGAGGCAGTTCTGATTGTAGAAGATAACACATACACACATATTTCCTATCAGATATTTCTTTGGTTTTGTAACTTACACTTATTAGAACAATTCAAATTAGATGAATGTACATAAGATCGTTATAAAAAATTAACCTAATAATATCTTCCATAGATGGCTTCAGAAAATTCAGCAATACAGAATTCAGTGGTCAAAAAAGTGAGAGACATGAAGTTGAGTTTTATCATCAGTATTTTGTAAGAGGTCAAGAGGGTTTTCTGGAGTCTATAAAGAGAAAAGTAAGACAATGATGAGTGTACTGTGTATATTGATTTTCTTTTACAAAATAGATTAGTTAACATTCTCATGTAATGAGAAACACTGTTTTACACTGTATATGTGTTATATTATTGTTAAGAGTTTGAGTTCAATTTAGTTGAGTTTCTTTTTTTTCATTTTTATATGGTGTTGTATAATTTACTGACCATGTAACCACCATGTAACTGGGAAACTATATTTACTATAACCCTGAATGTACTAAGTGTATCTTCAAGCTTTTAGTAAACATTACAGGTTTGTTTTATACCAAAAATCTGAGATTTTAATAAAGTACTTCTAATAAAGAGTTTTCTGTAAATTGCCAAAGCTTTTACTGGATCATTCTGAATGCAAGGTCATTTTCTTGCTAAGAATGAAAATACCTTTTTTTTTTCATTGTAAAGTTTTCATATTTCATTTGCATAATATCTAGAACCTCCAAATTGAATATTGAAAGTTTTTTGATAAAACTATATTTTATCTTTTATATTCTCTATCCTAACTTTATAAAATAAAATGAACAGTATCTTTTTTTCCTTCTTTGAATGGATCATTTTGTTAGATTAATGGTCTTGTATATCTTTATAGCTTCAGAGCATACAAAATACACCAGACACTAGAATATGATGTCTTAAAACTACTATAGTTTAACTGGCTTTAACTGAGCTATAAACAGGTTAAAAAAATTAATAGCTATTTGGAGCTTAACAGTAAGGATCACACATAAGCCATCTGAGGTGAACTGTTTTCATCTGTCTGTGAAAACAAAGTAACTAATAAGGTTTTACTTGACCAATATCTATTTAGCTATGTTGCACTCTGTTGGTTTTCTGATGACAGTAGACAGCATGTTTAATGTAAAACTGGATCCTACATGCACACACTCATCTATATTAAGTATCCCTAATGTACTCTCACTTTTGACTGTTAGTATTCACTAATGCTTTCACTGTCTTTCCTTAGGGACATTCTTTCAGTTACAAATTTAGTATTTGTAAGGTTATGATCTACAAAGTTTCACCACTTACATGCTACTTTTCTCATCGTAATACACCTACAGCCTGAAATAATCCCAAGAAAATGTTTAGAAAACTGTATATTATTAATATTTCAATTTGTATGATTAAAAGTATTAATATACAGTCAAATAAAACAGCAGGTGCACAAAGTACATATTTGTTAAAGGTATCTATGAATTCCACTTACTTCTTATAATTTCACCTCGTACAAAATTTTGATTTGACACAATTAAAATATCTTGCACTACACTTACAGGTAAAACTGTGTTGTTTTTTAGACATAGTGTGAGGTCTCTGTTACTTTTATCCTTCCATGAAAATTCATCACCTGCCAAATATTCTCATGTCAATATTAAAAATTATTCTACCAGTGTTAATGAAAACATGTACACTGTATCTTCAAATAATACCTTGCAGATCAGTAGTCACAGGTAACTTCATATCATGAAGTATTAACATCCAGAATAAATCCTTTGTGTTGAAATCCACATGTGGTGTGATAATTGTGTTTACTATGTAATTGATTCATTAATGTTATAAAATACTCAAAAAGGATTGTGTAACATTCCTGTAAATGCATGAGACTACACTCATGCTAATTTAGACATGTATATTGCTATGTTCATTTATCTCCATTATTCATCATCACATACACTCTTTGCTTTCAACAGATTGCCTCTGGTTCCCACTCAAATTACATTGTAATAGCCTTTGGTTACTTTCCAAAGCTACTGTAAGTAGCTTTTGTTCAGTAAAGTACTGCCATTTATAAGCCATCAAACTTGAGTGTTTCCTTTCAGGTAACATGAAATAAATAACTGCTGATAGAAATTGGATACAATTTCTCATAAGTCAGGATTAACTGCTACTTCTGTTCCTATAGTACACAACAGTATACACTTAGATAGAACAAAACTTTCACTGCACATAGAATAGTTCTTATTCATTTCTTTAGGGAAACTGGCAACAAAGGTGTGGTATTTTATTGATGGAGCTTTCATTATTTTACTAGAGCAGTTGAGTGATTCTCATAAGACATTGAGCCTTTGAAAAATTGATCAGTGGCTTAAAAAGTAAGGGTCACAAAACCCTTTCAATAGTTTTTGAGCTTCTAGCTATCATCTTCAACTGTGCAAACTGTTGATGCACTTGTTTTTGTATCTACTTGCACCAATCATCTGAACTGGCACGTTGAACAATACCTGATGACTTTTGAAGCAGGAATTGCCACTTCCTTTCAACCATCAGGTGCTCACACATGATAGTCATCCTAGCTCTGGATAAACAAGTTGTTGTCACAAAATGTAATCTATATATTTGGCTGGTCAACACTACCTGATAGCTCAGAAATCAAGATATACTACATCCTTTTAAACCATTATATACTAGAGAGAATGACTGTCTTGGCTGTACAAGTGGCAAATGCACTATACAGTACTTGAACGTTATCTCATATTAACATTCAGAAGCCTAGAAAACAAAGATGTCTGGTGGTTAGAGTGCATTATAAAGTGACTATCAATCCCACTATTCATTGGTAAAAGAGTCGCTCAAGAGTTGGTGGTTGGTAGTGTTGACTAGCTGCCTTTCCTTAGAGATGGCTAGCAGAGATAGCCCTCAAGTAGCTTTGGGAGAAATGCATTCCAAACCCAGAAAGCAAGGCTTGTGATACCTTTTCTGTCAGTGATATATCAATTACCTGACTGTTTTCAGTTATCTTTGGGTTCAATCCCAAGCATATTAGTTAGGAGGCTGTCATTGGTAATGCTATTAATCTTTGAAGTTGAATCTTTCCTTTAGATCTAGTGCTTCCAAATCTGAGTCATTCTGAATAGCCAAAAAAGTAGTATTTGCTCTTTATTCTTCATCCTGTTGGTTAGGGTGTGATAAGATTACCTCCTCTTCTTACTCTTGATAAAGCCAGTTCACCAGAGGTTTATCAATCGCATATAGAGACTTAAGCACTCCTTTGACCGCTGTAACTCGTATCTTAATAGACCAACTCATTGGATCGTAAGATGAGGTCATGTTCAGCTAGAGCCAAAAGTTTTCCATACCATTGGCACATACCAAAGCCAAGCCTAGGCTCCACTTTGGTACATCCATTCTTACAGTATTCTAGCTGTTGATGTGCAAACTTCTGTGGATAAACTTGCACAGTCCTTAATCATTTTATATATTCATATGGACATTGTGATGCATCCATTCTAGGTGGAGGACCTAGTACATTACATGCAGAGGAAGCAGAACTTCTTGACTGAGCATTAGCATATTTCAGCAAACAGCTTGTTCATTTCTGTTCTGTAGGGTGATATGATATTCCATTATGATGTAAGGGAAGTGTTCCTCCTGGTAGGATTGGGGCCAGATTAACAAACTTAAAAAGCATGCACTTGACAATTTGTATCACCCTTTCCACTAAACCATGAAGATGGTGGAGATAAAGTGAATTGTGTATCTTTACCATGACTACGCTTTGGCTTTTGAACTTAATTCCTTGATCTAAATGGATCTCTTCAGTTTTTGTGAACTGGGCTACCCAATGCTACACCAGTACATCAGCCACATATTTTACAAATATATTGATCAGTGGATAAACCTGGCTCAATTTGTGAAGTAGTTGAACATGAGTATACAGAGGTAGCCTCTTTCTGTATCCATGAGTAGACCAACAGTGTCTAGGGCTATTTACTGTCTGCAGACAAGAAAGAACAATGCTTTGCTGGAGTTATTATGTTTAAGTTTATTTTTTTCTTTGGGTGACACTAACTGTACAGTGTTCATTCGAATGATAAAAGTACTGATTCAAATATTACAAGAACAAATGTTAGTACTTGTATGTGTAACACCTTTGTGACCTCCAGTCTTTGTATTATATAAAGTCTCTAGATTCTTTTGCCTCAAGTGTGCATTACTTTGCTGCATGGCAGTGATCACCCACACTAGATCTGGAGTCTTCACTTGCTCTTAATGGAGCTTTCAAAGAGATAATCATGGCATCCATCTAATAGTGAAATCCCCTGCAACATAACTTGTCATTATTGCAGAAATTATCTTAACTCCCATATGGTGTCCAGGATCTGGACAGTCAATGAGTGTACACAGTCTGACTGTCTGGCAAGACAATTCATTTGTGTTTTTATGTTGCAGGCCTGGGAGATAATGTATGATTAAATCAACACCTGCAACACTGTGTTCCAGCATGTTGTCATTTGTTCAGTGTTTTTAAAGTTCATCAACCATTTCAACAATGCATGGGACACTCGGTGAACTTTTTACCATATAAATAGTGCTGGATAAGTTTTACAATGACAACAACTGCCAGTAGTTCTTTCTTTATATTACATTATCTGTATTCATGAGCTGTAAGTTTACAACTAGCATACATATTTACTCTATCCTGCAACTGTTATAACACTGCTCTGATTCCTCTGTCCCTGACATTGGTGTCTAGCAGGAATTCACAATCTTGTCATGGACATGCCAACATTGAGGCTTCTACTAAAGCACTGGAATCTTTGCTCACATTTCTCAGTAAAATGAGATATTGGAGATATACAGCAATAAAACCATAAAATTCAAGAAAACAGATGATAAAAATTTAACAGTTGGAATTCTAGAAAGACACAAAAATCAAAAATAATTTTACACTCATATTGATTCAGTAAAGGCTTGGAGAATTCACAGACAAATCTGTAGTGCAAATACTTTATCAAAAATTTGACATGTTGTGTGCAATATACTTGTAAGATTAACTAAAAGCTTGTAAACGTTTGTGAATATATATGAAGTTTTTTGGTTTTCAAATATAGGGATATCTATATTGTTGAACTATATTGGTTAAGCAATGAAAGGTATGTTTCTATCAAAGAAAATCAAACTATTCCAAGATCAGCTACTAGTTGCACACTAAAAAAGTGGTGAATGAAGTTAAACAGCTTTTCACCAGAAGTAACTCAATAATACAGTGGTCTGTAATGCTTAATTAAAGCCCCCTCTAATGACTGTAAACAAAATAATGCACACACATTTGGGTATAGAAAGGAGACACACGAGTTGTGTTGACAAGGTTCTTCCAAAGCATATATCCAAACAGAAAATAAACTGTTGAAAGCTGTACATCTGGCTTGGGACAAATTTGTGGATGATTTGTTATCATTCTGCCAGTGATAGAATATTTTTAGAATGGTGCAAAAGACATTGAAAAATGTTTTCCAAGGAATTTATATTGGTTGCAGCTCTAATGTTAAATATCTGTAAAATCGAGGAAAGTGCAAAGGTGAACTATGAATACTTTCAGGCTAATGTGCTGACACCACTGTATTGTGTAGAAATACCATTTTTGTTCAGACTTTAACCCTCTTGCAACAGGTTCAGTTGATTTCATGGCCATTATAGTTTCCGTACTTTAACTTCTAATGTTTTGTGTATCTTTGCAAAATTTTGCAACCTTTCGGAGTAAACATTAAAGAGTCTTTTGTAGACAAAAAATCTAAATTTTAAATGAAGTATTTTCCCCAAAAATTTCTCCTTGAATGCATGGAGTCAAAGTATGACTGCTTAGAGTACAAAGTGATTTCCATGTTAATATTAAAAATACTTCTCTTCATATGAAAATTGTCAATTTCATTTGTGTAATTTCTAAAATCTCTTAAATAAATTTCCAACTTTTTTTTTCCAGGAAAACTATATTTTATCTGTTACTTTCTCCACTTTATCTGAGATTCGCCAGTTTTACCAACATTCTAACCACCATAGAAAACAAAAGAAACAGAGATAAATAAATCTGAATTACACTTTTTTTCTTGCTAGAATGACTTCAAATCCTAATGTGAAATGACAGTTGTTCATAAGTAGCTTTAACATGAAATATTCATAATTCTTATTAAAAAATGGCAATATTAGGCTGAAAAAAATAAAAAATATTATGATAATTTTATTATTATTATTACTTAAATTACATAGTGTGCACCAATGGTGGCATGACAGCCAAAGTTTAAATGGGTAAAGCAGGACGTTGTGTATCATATGGCCCGGCATGGCCAAGTGGTTAAGGTGCTCTACTCGCCATCTGAGGGTCGTGGGTTTGAATCCTTGTCACAGCAAATATGCTCGCGCTTTCAGCCGTGGGGGCATTATAATGTGACGGTCAATCCCACTATTCGTTGGCAAAAGAGTTGACAGTGGGTGGTGATGACTAGCTGCCTTCCCTTTAGTCTTACACTGCTAAGTTAGGGACAGCTAGTGCAGATAGCCCTCGTGTAGCTTTGTGCAAAATTCAAAACAAATTGAATTTAATGACTACCTTTGAACTAAATTTTTTATGTTGTTAATCAGTTATTTGGTTTTATAATTTGACTTATTTTTCTTGTGCAGATGCCATCAGGAAAGTCCCCTGAAGAAAAGCATATCCAACATGAACTCGTACAGGAGGTGCTCGGTGAAGTAAAAGCCATTCAAAATAAACAAGAAAATGTTAATTCCTTGATTACCAGCCTGAAATGTCAAAATGAAATGTTATGGAAAGAGATAGCCATACAGAAGCAAAAACACTTAAAGTTGCAGTTAATAGTTGAGAAGGTGAGCTAATTTATCCAATTAAGTAAATTAAGCAGATTTCATACCAAGCTCTACCCTTCATAAAAGCCCGACAGATCCTGTGAAAGTCTGCAGGTAAAAGTGAGCTCTCAGTGTGAAATGGGCTTTCTTTTTGAAGCTCTTGTAGTGCGCTTTACAGGTCTTACCTTAAAAGTTTTGTAAGTTATTGAAAGGAGACTGCTGCACTTCTCTGTCTCTTTTCTCTCCATAATGTGGAAAACATGCACACATTTGCTAAAATAAGTAAAATTTCTATGAAGATTTTCAGTAGTGTACATTCTCCAAGAAAATTGTTGTTAGAGAGAGAAAGTGGATTGGAAGTGAAGAGGTGTAGCAGTCAAGTCGAGAAACTTGACAGAAATGTCAAAGCACTTGTGTCACTTCTTGTTCAGAGCAGCGAATTTCACAGTAGAGATGTGGTCAAGAACTATACTGTCTGAACTTGGTACACTTAATGCATTAGATTTAATAATAATATTGAATTTTGCTTCTATGGAAAGCTATATTCCACATCAAGAAGTAAGCTATTTCCTAAAAAATATTTTAGTTGTAAAATACTTCTCTAATTCAGGCTTAAATTCTTATTGTAACCCTAATATAAATTGGAAGTTAAATGATGTGAATCAGAAAAGAGTGGGAAACTTAAACAGCAGAAATGTCTTTGCTCTCTGCATTGTAGCTGCATATTTTATTACTGTACATTTTGGTTACTACAGGAAATAAGCCAAAATGCTGAAAATTTCATTTACAATCTTTGACTTGTAGAATTTTGTTGTACTGTGAGGTTTTGTTCAAACTCAACTATTTACAATAGGTATTCCAGTAACAATATAAGGGTTATTATACAATTTTTTTTATTTTTAAATGTTGGGAAAGTTTAGTATTAATTTGGTTTGCTCTTGGACTACTAAGTTAGCATGCCAAGTTTGGTCTGGATTGGTCAACTCATTTAGCAGACAGATAGAAAGTTTTCCTTGATATTGGATAGTGTCCCCCGATGGGACAGCAGTTAGTCTACGAACTTACAATGCTGTGGTTTGATTCCCTGCAGAGGACACAGCAGATAGCCTAATGTGGCTTTACTTTTGGAGGTGAGTATCCGGGAGTAGGACTGGCATCCTAGTCCGGACACCGGGTGAGCATGTTTTGGTGTGATGGGGATTCGAACCCACGACCTGCAGATTGCGAGTCGAGTGCCCTAACCACCTGGCCATGCCAGGCCTATTGAATAGTTACTGCACTAGTATGGCTTAATATGTATAGTGCATATGTGGAGAATCTCTGTACCCCAATTTTTATCCTCAGCTCTGCTTACCAGACCTAGACAACAGTAAATTGTTTAAATAGGTGATAAATCAATCAAATGTCAATTTATAAAATAGCATAAATGGTTTCATTAAAATATTCTTCAGTACACTACTTGTATATATATATCAGTACAGAAGTCAAATGTATAAAGCTGAATTCATAACTTTAGCTTTCAGCAACAGAATCTACCAGAAATAGATAGGCCACTTGTGAAAATGTATGTGAATAATAAAAATTGTCAAATTAAAAAAAATTCCGGTTTTTATGACAGTGCTTCACTTAGCACATAGCATTTTAATGATATTATGAGATGGGACGCCGAATGAAATGTTGTTGATGTTGGATAAGTAGCTATTTAAAGATTAACATAATTTTTGAAATTTTTTTGTCAACTAGGACAGTTTGATGTTGAAAGTCACAGTCTGTGTGTTTGAGTTCTGGTTTTACATGCTGTTTCTTTAAAAAACCCTGTTTTTTTTTAATCTTACCGATACAGGTCTTCCTATGGTCATGGATCAAAGGCCGTATGATCATGTTTGTTGAATCGCATTCAAAATTTCATTGAACTATGAATGTATGTCAATAGGTTTGGTATCAAATTGTAGATAATAATTCAAATATTGGTATCATACATTAGTTAATTTAAAAGTAGATATAAAAAATACAACACCTAAATATCAATTTTTGTGTGTCATGTGGTATCTTGAATGCAGCATTGGTTCAAGTTAGATATTTGTGATGTCCAAATACAAAGTCTATAGTTTCTTATGAATTAGATACTCAAGTTACTGATATTGGCAAGCTAGAATATAAGATTGAAACCTCCTATCTTTTCTATTTTCTATATTTATTGAATAAACCAAGGCGGCTCTGCCCACCTCTTCACTTTTTGAAAATAATTGCTCACGTATGCCTACTTCACCCAATTACCTGTGTATGGCCAATTGAAAGTTAAGAATGTACCCCTAGTGGTTTATCATCCTCTGTGAAGTATTTGCATGGCAAACTCTTTGTTTTCGTGCCAGATTCCAAGCAGTAAGGTAAGACATTAGTGAGCTCGAAAAAACCATGTTTTTTTAGACCCAAATACAGCTTAGTTACTAAGCTTGATAAATTATAGTGCAATTCTGTGGTATTTATATAGTAATTTATGATTTTTTGTTATTTCAAAATGTGTATATAAAAAAAACAATTTGTTTTACATCCTCCACGTGCAATATTTGATAAGGCTTAGCAACTTGCAGCAAATTAGTACAGAGGTCATAACTACAAGAGATAATGTTTTCTATACTTCTTTATTTACTGTTCTATGTTTTAAGAAAAATAAGTGCAGTTTAAGAACTTATTTGTAAATAGTAATAATGTATATATAAATATAATGTATTACAACTGAAATGTCACTGTATTTTACAAAATACTAGTCTACTAAAACACAGCCAAGACAGGTCACTTTGTAAAGGCCAGTTTTATATTCTTGGATATGGTAACATGAGTGCACATGTGCCACATCATTACAACTTCTGTAATGGTAGCCAGGCACGGCTGAAAGGTCAATAAAATAAAAATGATAAATATATATAGATGTATTATGTTATGAGATTTAAACTAAACATTTGTGTTATAATTTATAGTCATTCTACAATAAAATGTAACTTGTATCTATTTTCTAATTTGTTTATGGTGGTTATGAGGTCGGTCAAATCAACCAAACCTGTACAGAGGTACAACAGTGAAAAATAACAGAAAAAATAAGTTTTTTCTCAAAACACATTTGATAATTATCTGGAGGTTATAAAGATTTCACATGTGAAATTTGAAAATTTTCTGATGCATAAAATCAAAATTACTTTGCATGTTGGAGAATTAACATTCAAAAAGAAAAAATCCATGAGAAAAACATCACTTAGAAAATCTTAAGACATAATAGAAAAAAAATATCTGATATTTTGCGTATGAAAGCCTTCTAACGTTTACTGATAATCTGCAAAATTTCGTAAAGATATGCTTAATGTTTTATAAGTTACTAGTTGAGTTACCTGGCGTTGCACGGTGAAAATTTAGATTTGAAATGTATTGATCAGTATTTTTTCAGCTAATTATTTGGTAAGTAGACAAAAGCTGTGATGCGACAAATAACAAATCATTTAATCAGACAAAGCTTTATTTGAAATTAGATTGTGTTTGAGCTTGTCTTGTTCTTTGA
>NW_013666900.1:5101-26029 GCF_000517525.1 Limulus polyphemus | reverse complement strand
GTTTCTTGCTCTCTGTAAGTTATTTGTCTTAATTTTTGTGCTTGAAGTCTTTGATCGCATTCTTCTTCTGTTTCAGCTGGTCTTTGTGCTTGCATTCTTTTAGCGACAGAAGACTTTCCATAGAAAGGGTGTTTCTTGGGTGTCATAATCACCTGTATTACTAAACAATAATTTGCAATTCACAAAGTTACTAAATCACTTATGAAACCACTTAGCACTATTTAAAGAAAACTGTTTTTGGAAATACTGAATTGACCACAAGGTGATCTGAGTGTCTCCCACTATAATGCTTTCTATGTGCAAAATGTGCTTATGTTTGTATGTTTATTACAAAAAAAATGGTGCAATAATCTTTAATTGTCAATTTCGTCAGTAAATACTACACCAAATACAAAATAAATAGTACAATTAAATTTCTTGTAAAAAATTGGTTATTATGAAGTTATTTTAAAATTTGTACGTTCAACCTGTAATTTGGTTTCCTATAGCGAACAAGATAAACAGATATCCTGTTTTATATATATAGATAGCATGAAAAGTATAATACACACAAAATGGTTATGAGGTCATTCCGTGGGACCCAGCTCATTGTGAGAGAGTTAATAGGAAATAAATGCTTCTGAGAGAATAACTTTTTATATAGTGTGAACTTTCTATTGACCAGAAGCCCTAATAGAATTTAACTGATGAATTTGGTATTGAACAGATGCTGTCTGTGGTTAGTGGATGAATTTGGTGGTGAACAGATGCTACTTGTGTTTAGTGGATGAGTTTGGTAGTGAACAGAAGCTGCCTGTGTTTAGTGGAAGAGTTATGTAGTGTTATTTACCCTCTGGCAAGTGATATATATTAAAGAAGTAAAATATGTATTGTTTTAATAAGCAAATTGTGATGAGTTTATCACAATTTAGAAAAACTGACTTCACACTTGCACTGTGTTTCTTTTCTTTTTTTAGTTGGTGCATTTTCTGGTATCTTTGGTTCACCCAAATCACGATATAAAACTGAAGAGAAAGTTGCCATTGATGATAACTAATGAAAGAAGAAATGCCAAGCAGTAGCAAAGTCTCTCGAATGAGTGAAGTTAGTAGTGATACCATTAACTTTAACCTAAGGATGGTGAATATAGGGTTTATTTGTTATTACATTCTTGAAAATAAAAACAGATTATTGTAAGTATAACATTATTTAGCATCAAGTTGAATTGTATGTGTAGTGATAATTTATTATGCATACTTTCTTGTTTCTCTATCTACTCACTGTTTTCTTCCACAGTTTTGGTTCAAGCATCACCAAAACTGGTCAGGATAGTAAAAATTATTAAAAACAGGTAAAGAAAATATTTGCTTTGCTGTTATCACTTCCAAAAACTTTAATGTGAAGAGGAGGGTACAGTGGAAACTTTGCTGATTTGAAGAGGGGGGGGGGAGGCTTTTGCTATTTAATGTTTGGAAAACACTGTGTTAGAGGGTATTATAGTGACATTTTGTAATTAGTATCTACTGGAACATTAAAAAAAAAGGTAACCAACTAATAGACATAGGTGAATGTATAAGGTATTAAATTGTTGATACCAAAGTTACCATAAATATTATACATATTCTTGCTTGAACTACCTCCTATACAAAAAAAAAGAGTTGTATTTATAATTTATATTTCAACATAAGAAAAGGTATAGTATGAAAGGCATTTTAAGTACCTGTTAGTTGTAACAGTTTCAGAATATCCCACAAATCAAAAACTAGTGATTTTCAGTTATCAGTTCAAAAAATCTGAAAAATTAACATCCTTACCGTGTACTTTTATTAGCAATTGGAAATTATAGTTTTGCTGTTTCTTTGTCAACAAAGTTTAAATATTGCCTTATATACAGACACTATTGAAAATTAACATAGATAGATTTTTAAAATCCAAAATTAGCTTTTGTTAATTTAATGTATTAAAAAAATTCATGTTAAAAAAAAACATACAGTATAAAGTGTTTTTAGCACATTACGGTAACACTTTTGAAAATCAATAATAAATATGATAGGTTTCTTTTGATGCTATATGTATTTAATATATTTGTGTAAGAGAAAACTTTCAAATGAACCAGAAGCAGTAGAGTTCCTTCATTCCTGGAGTACTCCATGTCTTCTCAAACCATGATTTAAGGAGCTGTGCCTCTTTCTCATTCTTGGAATGTTTATGTAAATGAAATTCACTGTCTTGTTGTCAGAGCATCCGAGTAGATACAACTATTCGTGCCATTATGATCTGTAGGTTTTCAAGCCTTTGAAGGTTTTCTCTTGTTCTATTCCTTTCATGAGGAATGCCTTATAAGATGGCAAAGAAGTGCCATTCAGCAGGGATGCCAAGGTCTTCATGATGGTGACATAAATTTTTTAGATTCAAGTGATCTGTATATTGAGCATCACAACCATCAGAGAAATTGAATATTTTTTTGCACTTTGTTATCTTTTTGTTAATAAATTTGAAAAGAGGAACTGCTACAGTATCGTAATCATTGTTTTCTGGACTTAAAGAAAAGTTATATGTATCACCATGGTTTCACCACCTTCCCCATGGTCTTCTTCTTTCTTCTAGTAATAGACAAGTGAGTGGATGATGGCTTGTAGGTTATTCCAGTGAGATGACTGTGCAGCATCATGAAGGAAAAAGCTATCATTCTTAGCAGAATTTCCCTCTACGAGGAACTCTCCTGGTTGCAAGGAATCCTTTGAATCATGGAGCAACCAATTCTGCACTTTTGTAATAAAAGTTTTGGCAATGCATTAGTGAATATTGCTAGAAATTCTTCCATGGTTTGTTTATAATTTGGTTTTGATGGCAGAGCACTTCATTGAAATCGATTGTTTGCATTGAATTTTGTCTTTAATCTGCTCATCAAAGCATCTTTTGATTCTATCATGGAGATCTCATTCTTGGGCATTTTTTACATTTGTATCAAGCAAGCACTGGTTGGAGGGTTGCATTAGATTGCTGTTGGTAAGTGGTGATAGCTGGAGATTATGGGGATTCTCTTCACTCAGAAAAGTATCTTTTCTCTCAAAAACATCAATTTTGTTTTGACAGATTGTGCACATACAAACTGAGTGTATTCCAGATCCTGCAGGAAAGTTGCATTGTTTCAGATGAAATTCAACAAATGCTATAAAAAGTATGGTCTGAGCAATGATAATTTTATAGTGAGTAATTTTCATTTATAGTTATTGGAGAAGTGGTGGATAAAATAGAGGAGATACTTAGAGAAAATGTGTCACACTAGGTGAAATTCTGGATTTTTTAAAATATTGCCTTACAAAATGAACTTAAAACCTATATGCTATTAAAATATTTATTATTAGCTAAGATTTTATACTATGCTAACTAATTAATAAAATTTTGAATGTAAGACACTAAAACCTTGTGTCATGGGCAGTAAAGGATACCCATGGTGATAGGGTTAAAGATGACAGTATCACTTAGCAGTTATTCCAATTGAAAATCTTGTCGGTAATGTTTCTCAATGTATTTTCAGTCTTCAGAAAATGCTCAGCTCTCAGATGGTTTGACCATACGTGACATCACTGACTCACCAGACTTGGAATTGATAGCAGAACCAGAGAAAGAGCTTACATGGATCACTGCAATATCTTCTCCACATGATGCAAAATCTGTTCCCGAAGAAAGTACAGAGAAAAATGATCTCAGTAACTCGCCAGATTCAGAATATATTGAACCTTTATGTGTTTTGGAGGAAACAAATTTGTGGTATGAGTGCGTATATGAATATGTTTGTGTAGATGGCTATGCGGCTCTTAGAGCAACAAATATAAGCTCATTTAGAGATGCTTATTTTATACCTCCAGTTTTTATCAAATAATAAAATAAACTATTGATGCACTTTTATCTAAGTTATAATATGTAGAATTAAAGAAAATATCTCGTATTCAGTAACATTGTCTTTGTACCAAGAGCTGTTATCGTGCATGCAACTGCCATGGAGTTTCCTGAGCATGCCACAAGCCTTGAACAAATTTTCAACCCTACACGTGTTTATGTGTATTGTACCAGCCTATGACATAACTGTTATAATACTGTAGCCCTTCACCAGTAGGAAGACATAACAACCTCCATGTATGGTAATCACCTCGAGCACTGGCACATGATGATAGGCTTATTCTTTCCTAAGCACTGCCTGAGTTTAAACATGCTTTTTTTCTGTGATATTTGAACTTGTAGTCAACTTAATCAACTGCCTTTATTTCTTTAGCACTTGTTACATTGCTTTTGTCCTTTTGTTCTATCCACCTGATTGCAACTTTGTTTTTTCTAGCCATTACATTTGTACTTTAGACTTCTTTCAACAACATATGCCACGTAAGTTATTAACAAAAAATAAAAATGTCCAGAGGCATTTTCTCCAACTGACTCAACAGCAATTTGAGACACTTATCTATTTATGGACCTGATATTTATTTATTATCCCTTTAACTCCTGTATGTGACAGGTCTTGGATTTCACTCTGTGGTGAGGTATGTTTGACATCATAAATAACTTCCAAAACATTATTGAACTGTGATGAACCATGGTGTAACCAAAAGTTAAATGATGACGTTCTTCCTTTCATGCATCATGTGTTTGATTCCCTTCTGTCTATTTCTTCTCATGCTCAGGTTCAACGTCTTCTGAAGAAGAGCATGCAGCTGCTGCTGAGTAACGTCATATTAATCCTTAGACTCAAAACTAATTCTGTTTAATGGTGTTATTTTCTTTTGTTCTGAATGAGGTTATTCTTTCTTCTCACTTTAGTATAAGATCTAATTGTACCAGCTCATCTTGAGGTTGTTGGTAGTGTTTTTCACATGATGCAGAAAGAACTGAACAAACACTTTTCTCTGAAGAATGAGAGTCTTCACTTTGACCAGTCTGTTGTACATCTGCTGCTGGCTACCTTGTCAATCGATTCTCTTTCAGGAAGACTAGCTGCTTCTTTCAAAATAGCATTAATGATACTATTACTTAAGGCAGATTTCATATCTTCCAATCCCTGATGATCAAACAAACAAAACTATAGTTCAGATCCAGAACAGTATCCATGAAATAAATCCTGCTGCTATAAGACTGTTTTCACAAACAAAATCAGTGTGTGAAGTTATTTGCAACTTTGTGGAGACCAAGATCTTATATGCTGAAACCTCATAATTTGATCTTCAGGCTGGTCTTGAGATCCCATTTCTCATTCCCATATAGTAGACAACTTGACCGCTGCTGTGTGCCTACATTGCTCATGTAACTGATGTTCAGTGGTTATGATATTGTAGTTACTTACATTGTCTAGTTAATGGTTGTTAATCTATCATTCTGTAACAGACAGCTTGGACACTGCTACTCGTATATATTCACATAATCTAAACTATGTATACTATAGCTGATAATATAAACACAACATCAATAATTGTTTTCTTATAAAAAATTATTCACTCTGTATTTTAAGTTTTCTATTGTAAGTTGGAAAAGTATTTATTAAATACTTTACATTATTTTTAAACGTAGAAATTTATATATTTTGTTTTTTTATTTTAAGTATTTCTTCGGTGTTATCCCAAGCCAATGAATCAGATGATATTGCTTGTACCTCTGTGGTCCAAAACCCTATAACATCACTAGACAACATAGACAACAATTTTGTGATGAACTTTGCAGACCCAGTAGCTTTGTCTACTGTTAAAAAAGAACCTGAAACCTGGGAATCACCTTCAGCATCTATTAATACAAGTTGTGATTTTATGTCCAATTTTCCTAATACTACATTCACAACTGAGGAGAACCTGGCAAGCAGCAAAACTACTGTGGTATTGGAACCTACTAGTGTGGGCAAAGAAGTGGTATTGACTAACTCTGATTCTGATAAAAATATGTATGTATGTTTTAGGGTTTTCACAAGTGTAGTTTCCATTGGTAATATGGATAGACACATTCAAAAACTAAATATTTCATTGAAGTTTCCTATGTTAGATAGTTTAAAAAACTACCTTTTTAGTAATGGATAGTTAAGAAGCCAGATATTGGGAATTATGGATATTTAAGCAATCAAGTATTTGGACTAATGAGTAATTCAGAAACCAGGTATTTGAAGTAATGAGTAATCTAGAAACCAGGTATTTGGAGTAATGGATAGTCAAGAAAATGGGAAATAGGAGTAATAGGTTGTTAAGAAGCCGGGTATTTAATAATAGATTTTTAAGAAGCCATGTTTTGGAGTAATGGATAATCTAGAAGCTAGTCTTTGGAGTAATGGATTGTTAAGAAGAGAGGGATTTGAAGTAAGTGATTGTTAAAAAGCCACATGTAGTAGTGGATAACTAAGAAGCTACGTATATGTAAAATTGGACAGTTAAGAATTGACACATGTATGGATAGTAGTGGATAGTTAAGAATAGCTAAATATGACATCTTTTACCACATATTTTAAATTTCAAACACAAGTTTAAACGAAAAACATAAAATTATTCTTCAGGGAGAGTTTTATTGACCAACTAGAAGGTATTGAAACTGAACTCGACTGGCTACAACAACACTTAACTGGCAGTTCCTTCAATATTGATCAGAGTACCTTGTCAGAGGTGAGTAACTGCTTCACTGTTGTAAGTAGCTGCAGCATGATAAAGCTGTAAATAAAAAAACAATTGTTAAACTTAGTGTTATTGACTTATGCCCAAATAACTTTTGTTGTTATTGTTAATGTAAAGTCATGTAGGCTGAATTAGTTTTGTTGAGTTAGGCACATGTATGTAGAAAGAAAAAAGGTTTTGTAGAACACTGTTCAGAATGCATATCAATAATTTAAGCATCAATTTGTGATATAACCTTGTCCAATGTCGAAAGTATAAATAATATTATGACACTTTGTTGGAGATAAGCTTTAATTGTACAAATAACAATGGAAAATTTGTAAGAAAATTTCTGAAACTATTCTGAAGTACTTTTCATAGGAATAATTTTGTACTAAGATCAAAATTCGTATTCACAACATGTTAAGAGTGCCATATGTTAGTTGGTACTAGAGAAACATTCATAAACATTTGAATAGCACACAAAAATATGGTTTAGGAGTTTTCCTGAATAATACTATTTCAGTAAAAATATATGAATAATAGTCCAGTGGGAGTTTGAGGTAACCTTGCACTGCAGGTTCCACAATGGTTCTTTGTTGATTTTGTATCTTCTAACTACGTACAATCAGAAAATGGAGTATACCAAGTTGGTACCCTTGGGGAAATTTTAAATAATGGCTAGTTTCCATGATAACCCCTCCCCCCATTTCAAGGGTCATATCTCAGCAACTACAACTGATATAATTTTGAATAAACTGTCAATTTCTAGGTTTTTGGGAACAACAAATCTATTGGTTGCATTGTTCTATTGATTAGAGACGTGTTTTATATTGTTGTGGCAATGGCTGCTGATTTTCAGAATTTCAGTAGTTCATCATACCAGCAAACAGTACCACACTTGTACATCTCTTGAATAAGTTCCATCTCTTTTGATCATCATGCAAATTGCTATTTGCAATGGAGTTGGGGTTTTGTTGAGGAGGCTTTTGATCATATTACAAATCATTATCATTGGCAGTTTCTGGGTATTGCTTGGCATAAGCTTATTCAAAAGATCCATCATGGTTTGACTTGCATATTCTTTAGTCGAATAAATATTTATTCAACACTGATATACGTCTTTATGAGCAGGAATCATCTTTGTATCAAGCTTCATGTGCTTTGCTACTCTCTTGGTAGCTAGTGCTAGTTCATCATCCTCGTTATCTGGAACCATGTTAAATGCATCTTTGGCTCTGTCTTGGAACATCAGTATACTTGCAAGTCCATGTGATGTAAAAACAAGAAGATCATCAAAATGTGTTGGCAATTCAGTGGGAGAAACTTTCATTTGGACAAAATTTCACCTCCATAACTTTGGTATTGGTCATATGTTTTAGACAAATTCCTGTTCCAAGATCAATTGCATTGATATCAGAAATAATAAATCCTTTGAAGTTGGCTCTTGAGCTGTTGTTCTACTTGAACATACAAGTTTTACTGACCTTTGTGCCATAAATTGGGTTTTTCAATCATATTGATACCTAGCACCTGCTGTATATAAATCACTGACTGATCCTTGTACTTTCACTGACACCTCATGTATCCACTGATTCTCATGCACAAAACATGTGTCGAGTATGACTTGTTTAAATGGTTTTTGGTGTCCATGGTGTGCTGTAATACACAAAATTATTTGCTTTTGACAATCTGGGTGCTTCTTATCGATATGACATCACTATAAATGAGAAAAGATCATTGTTAATGCACACAAACAGAATGGGGTTTAATTTAATTGAAAATAAAATATACCATAAAACATTATATAATTCTACACATTTGGGTTTGTATGATTGTATACACCTTACTGTTATTTAAAGAGTGTTTTGATAATAATTCTATTCAATTATACAATAACACTTTTGTAGGAGTTTTATAAACAGATTTTATAAAAGTTTTGTAACAGTGGATGAAGTATATTATAAGTAAAAAATACATTGTGTTTATTTTTTTATTTAGTCTTTTGTTTCTTTCCAGAAAAATTCACAATTATTTTGTCAGACTTCCCATAAGAGTATAGAACACATCTCTAATCAGTAATATGATACTAACCAGTAGATTGTTCATGACTGACAACCTAGGAATGGACAGTCTATTCAATATTCTATCAGTTGTAGTTGCTGACATATGACCTTTTATATCTATACAGTTATGCTTGAAATTAGGGGAAGGGTTACCATGGAAACTAGCCATTATTTAAAAATGGCCAAGGGTGCCAGCTTGACATATTCCATTTTCTGATTGTATATGGTCTGAAGGTACAAAATCAGCAAAGAACCATTGTGGGACCATCAGTGTAAGGTTAGGTAAAAAAAAACCAAAAAACAACCTACATTGGCTACCAAACTATAGTGAATTCACACATTATGAACTAGGAGTATTTCAATTTTTAATGTAATTATATATTATGTAACCTTGCACATCATACATACCAGATGTTTAGTGAAAATAATGGTAAAGTTAGCCGACAAAGTACAAAGATTTTTCTGTGTTATTTTATGTTTAGCTTCATGAGCTAAAACATACAGAGTATTTATGGTGCAGTGAATATTTTGAACCCAAGTGATACGAACTTTTGTTTTGCTGATTATTGTAGTTTACTTTGAAATCTTGTAATCTTATCACTGTTCATTCCATTTGGCTTTTTTGTATGTATATGGTTTTTGTACTTGTATCAACTATTACAGTTTTTTCATTTAGATATTCAACAGTGGGGAAGACTTCCTGTTGAGTCCCTTGACAACAGTAAGTATTTGTATCTGCCACTCAAACTCCTTACATTAATATTCACATAAAATACATGAAATTTGTAAAATGTATCACCTACAGTTAATTGTTTGTACTTGCTTAGCTTTCCAAAATATATTACCTATAGTTCTTGAAATGTCCTTGTTAAACTTTGTAAAATACATCATCAAGAGCTCAGAAATTGTATTTCTACAGCTTTGTAAAATACATCATCTTGAGTTCTTGAGTTGTACAGCTTTGTAAAACACATCGCCTGGAGTTCTTGAGTTGTACAGCTTTGTAAAATACATCGCCTGGAGTTCTTGAGTTGTACAGCTTTGTAAAACACATCACCTTGAGTTGTACAGCTTTGTAAAACACATCACCTTGAGTTGTACAGCTTTGTAAAACATGCCACCTGGAGTTCTTGAGTTATACAGTTTTGTAAAACACATCGCCTGGAGTTCTTGAGTTGTACAGCTTTGTAAAACACATCACCTGGAGTTCTTGAGTTGTACAGCTTTGTAAAACATGCCACCTGGAGTTCTTGAGTTTTGCAGCTGTATAAAACACATAACCTAGAGTTCATGAATTGTATTTTCTCAGTTTTGTAAAGTATACAGAGTTCATGAATTGCATCTGTTGAGCTTTTCAGAATGCATCACATAAAAGTAATAAATTGTTCTTTATCAGCTTTAATTAATAATGATTTTTTTTTATTATTTAATTAAGTTCTTATGGCTGTGTATTTGAGAGCCAGATTTGGTTTTTGTCAAATTGTGTTCCATCAAGTGATCATACAAGCAGTAATGCAATTGATATTGCAGTACAGAAGAATTAATGTGCATGTTTTTATAATGTGGATATTTCATTGATTACTATATCAACAGTATTTTGTCAACTTATAAATAAAAAGTTAAACAAATCTATAAAAACTATAAAAGGGTGTGCTACTATTAAATTCAGAGAGATATAAGGTATTGTTTGTGGCTTTCTCCATGCAAATGTTTCATCTTTTATGGATTTCAGAACCCAGAAATAGCTTAATTATGCCAATCATTTAGGGGAATTAAGACATGAGTTTTTTTTATTTAGTAGAAAATCATTCAGAAAATTCAATTAAGATTAGAATAATTTTTCTTCTCAGTCAAAATCTATCATAAATAAATTCAGTCTCCCTTTTTTTTTGAGGTTCAAAGATTTATTGAACATTATAAAGAACTTTTTTTTTAAATGTGAATGAAAAATAATATTAAAAGCTGTATACTTGTAATGCCAGTACACTAGAATGTACAAAATCCAGATAAATGTATTAATGTGTGCAGTGCATAACTCTATAGAATTAATGTATCTATATAAGCCCCCATCTATTTTTTAGCACATTTTTCTAACCTTTCTTCTGGATTTATGACTTTCTCGATTATAAGGCCCCTAGTAACATATGAATCATAAAGAACATATATAAACAAAAATATAAAGTTAATACCACTAAATACTGCTGGGACATTTATGTATTTGACATAGAAAATGAGTGATTTCTTTCTATCCTCTTTTTGTCAATTCTTTATACTGAGAGTTGTAAGAAGCAAAAACATTAAATTATTGAATATGATACAAAATATTCACAGCATTTTAAGCTCTTAATGCATTATAAGATTGACAGTCAGTTGCTTAAAATGGGAGGTAATATGCTGCTGATTGGCTGCTTTCTCTCTGGTCAGTAGTTCAAATTTAGAAAGAGTGGTTGATGGCCTAACAGTAGCTTTAGTAAACATAATGAAATATTGCAATATGTTGACCTTACTAGTAGTGAATGTTATAAAAACAAGTTTGAATATGCAGCTTAAAGAAAGGCATGGTTCAGCTGTCCTGTATTTAGATTAAACTAGAAATAGAAGGCTAGTAGTTTGTTTTTAAACACAGTTTTTATTATGCAGAAAATTAACCATATGTAACATCCCAGCTATTTAAAAAATATGAAATATGAAAGATATGAGCTAATGTATATTCGTAGGACAGTGATACATAAATATATGTAGTCAGAATATCCTTCTATATAATTCCCAAAGGAAACTGTTTTCAAATTTGTTTTGATGCCTATAATCTTCAGTCAACACACAAGCATACAGTTCCTGCTGCCAAAGTAATATTTCAGAAGTATTAAACATAAGTATTTACATTTATACTTAAAACTAATATTCACATGTTATAACCTTGTGTTTTCAGTTAATGTAAGTCATCCTAAGTAATGTTACATTTGCAGAGTTTTTAAGGTTGGTTGTGTGTACTTTTAAACGGCAGTATAGATACAGACTTACTGGAGTTTCCTTTTCTACAGAACAATTCCAATACATCTGAGAATTCTTCCAAAGAACATAATGGTAAGTGAAATACCATCATATGTCCTTTCATGGTAAGCTCTCTGTATTATACAATACATTGTTTTTAAAATTAGATTCTAAATAAGCTCATTGTGTTCTCAAGTTAATTTGTTGTTTGACTATAAAGTTATCAGTAGGTCTAATGCTATTTCCTGTGTTATTTGGAACTCACTGATTACCTGGGTAGGCATCAAGTGCTATAGAATGGTGAGAACTAATTTACTTACCTCATGCTGTTTTTATAACTAATACATTTTTTTTGTATAGAGTAAATTCTATTCAAATTTTTTTATTAATTTTACTTAAATCAATGTAGCAGTTCTTGAATAACATATGCACCAAAATAACTATAGGAAAAATAAAAAGAATAATATTATTATAAAGAATGAAAAAATAAGAAAACACAGAATTGTAAAAAAATGACTGCAAGAGAATTATGAGGAACTTAGCTTTCTCAAGGACAACGATGGTAAATAATAGCTTTGTAACCAGTTTATAAGATGTAATTTAGTATGCACAGTGTAAAAAACAACAACAACATTAAATAGAAGTTTGTTTTTCTTCCTATTGCTTAAACCCTTCTAAATCAGATTGTATAAAATAGGAAACAATATTGAGTGAATTGGCTCTGGTTTTGATTTTTAAACAGCATAATTTTACAACATGATCTTGAAAGCAAATTGAAAACCTTTTTTATTGTTTTTTTGTGTTTGAATTCATTTTTGAAGATTTGTAAAAGGGAACATTTTCTCTGACTAAACTTAAGTAAGACAGTAGATGAATAGCGATATTAATGAATAAAAAAGCTTGAAAACAATTACTTAATGTTTTTTTCATAATTTTAGGTAACAAAATGATTCAATACAATGACTTGGACTTTAATGTTCCGGATGTAAATGATTCTGCTACTGGCATGACCTTAATTTTGTCACCTGATACACCAGCTAATAAAGTGAAGTCAACAGGTCCAAATGTTGCCAACAAGTGTGCTACTACTTCAGCATTAGATTTGGATTCTATTTTGTGTAACAAAGAGCATTCTGACTATGATTTAGATAGTGAGTTGTTGCTTTCTAATATTTTGGAATTATCTACCACAGAATCCAATAGTTGATACTCAAGTACCTTAAGTTATGTAATAGTGAAAAAATAAGATTGTACAATTTTAGAAGCATATTCATTCAGAAAGCTTTGTACAATTAATTGTTCCATTTGCTATTGCCTCAATGCATGGAAAACTTTAACAGCATTAACATCTGCTGTGCATAACATAAAATACAAGTTAGGTGTAAAAGAACTGATAATTGACACCTTAGCTTAAAATATTGCATTAGTAAAAGAGGTAAGATTTAAGATGTTATTAAATTGAGATATAACATGCATGTTGCAGTTAATAATCTCCATAAACATGTTGGTGTTTTACGTAAGTGTCTTGTTTTGTAAATTCAAGCCTTGTTAAATAGAAGACCCATTACTTAATGGTATGAACTGACCAGCACAGAAAAGGCTGGAAATCAAACCACAAACTTGACTATGCTGTAAAACTGTATGCCATGAAGCATCACAAATCTGATCATTGGTGAAGAAATTAGCTCTTAAATACCTCAAACTAGAGTCAGCTGTGTGTCATTATCCCCTCAGATCTGGTGTTGCTATTCTAAGTCCAGTTAGTAAAATGCAAATAGGTTTTAAATACACCCACACACCTGATGTAGCCTGTACAGATCCAATTATTACATCTATCGACCTATAGTTCATACAGATCAAATTATTACTCCCACAAACTTGATGTAGCTCATACAGATGTAATTATAACACCCACAAAACAGATGTAGTTCATATATATATATATGAATAATGCAACTACAGAACTATTAAAGCTCATGCAGATCTGATTATTACATGCATAAACTTGTAGCTCTCGCAGCTATGGTTAATACACCTGTTGATTTGATGTAGTTCTCACAGCTTTGGGTAGTACACCAAAGACCTGAAGTAGTTTATACAGAAACATTTATTAACTTGTACAGTAAACCTGATGTAATGCATACATATCTGGTAAATATACTGTTATATCTGATGTAGTTCATACAGATAAGTTTATTACATCCTTAAATCTAATATATTTCATACAGATCTGTATGAAATATACAGATAGAGGTATTTCATATAAATCTGTTAAATACACCTACAGCCCTTGAGTAGTTCATACATATCTGGTTAAAACATCCACAGACTACAAATATGTCTTTATTCTGAAAGGATTTAGTAAGTTTAATTTTAAATATGGAATTCATTTAAAACTACAAATCTGACTATTCTGAAGGGATTATATCAGATTTAGTTTTAAATATACAGTTTATTTAAAACTGTAAGTCTGAATTTATCATAAAAGGATTAGTAGACTTAGTTTTAAATATGCAATTTATTTGAAACTACAAATATGACTACTCTGGAAAGATTAGTAGGTTTAGTTTTGAATATAAAGCTTTATTCTAAGTTTAAGTTCTTAAACACAATAATACTGCTCTGATTTTAAGTTTGATTATCTATTAATATCACAATCTTCATTTTGATTGTAAAAGTGTTATTAATAGATATCATTAATCTAAAATAATTTAAATCTGTTTTACTTCCAGATATAGTACACTTTGTTTGTGAATTGGTTCATTATCATAAACTATATACTGACTCTTGTGCCAATAATGTTATTGTCTTTACCAGTACTTTGTTCTTGGTTTTACATTGTTATCACCTTCATAATGTTGGATATTAGTTTCCTGTGGATATTAATTTCAGTTTCAATAATATGTAGTTGAACACTGAACATCTTTAAAAAGTATTTAACAACTATTAAGAACCTTGATATCATTTTGTACTGTACAGGATGGCTTTTATCCAAAATACTTTCCCTGTGTTATTATAAGTGTTTATGATGTATATATTTAGAAAGTGTACAATTATTATTGTCAAACACATCAGAAGCAATTAATTATTACTCTATTAGATTACAGAGAAATCCTGTTCAAGAAGGTTGCTCTTATTAACAAAATGTGTCTTATGTATGCTGGGTTTCTTGCATGTTTACTTTTAATATTAGAACTTCTGTAGTTAATTATAAACAAACATTTGGATAATGATAGTAGTTTTTCTTCTTGAATGTGATAATATTTTGTTAATAGAGTAAATGATAGAAATAAAGCATCATGCTATAGAGCACTTAGTTGATTTCTAAAAATTTATTTTAATTCACCAGTTAACAAGAAATGTGTTTGAACATATTTTTGTGAATGGTTTCATTCTTCAAACACTTCCTCTTTTACAAGTTACAATATCAGAGTTTCAGAGTTTGTATAATGTGTAGTATTATAAATAGAAAATGTTACTTGTAATTCTTGTACAAATAATTTCAATTATATTATGTAAGCTGTTACATTAATTTTGTTTTTATATTTTCTAAAGAAAAGTTTTTAATAAGTTGTGGAATGTGATCAAAGATGCTATATTACAGAAGTTTTAATGCCCAGTCATTAGTAGTTTTAGGTATTTTAGTAGTTATATATACCATTCTTGATGTAACATTGTATAAGAAAAAATTTAAATAGGTTAAAAAAATTGTTTTTTTTTATGAAGACAAATAAGGTTATAAAATTCTTCATATATTTCTATAGTATTGAAAAGCTTACTTCTACAAATCTTTGAAAGCTTTGAAAAAAAGCTTTCCCTTACAAATCTTTCCAATACTTTGAAAAAGAATGCTCACTTGTACAAGTTTTCTTAAAGCTTTGAAAAAAAAGCTCACTTCTACATATTTTTCTAAAGCTTTGAAAAAAATCTCTCTTCTAGAAATCTTTTTGAAACTTTGAGAAAAAGCTCACTCCTAATCTTTTTAAAGCTATAATAAAAGCTCATTTCTACAGATTCTCTAAATCTTTGAAAATAATTCACATGTTCTTAAATGATGAAGTGGATTCATGCCTTAAAAACAATTTTGAAATAATTCAGAGATATAAATTTCTTATTAACTTAAATTAATAAACTTATCTTTGACTTCTAATGATATTGACCAACAAAATTTATTAGTTTTATGGTGAATTTTGGATGAAGTATTTTAAAATATTACACATTATTTTCATTTCTTATTTTGTTGGCAGAATAAATATTTATTTTAAAAATGTTTCATATTCTAACAGTATAAAAATTTAAAAATACCATCTATATTAAAAATATTTGTTTCTTTAATTTATTACAAATTTTGTTTGTGGTTTCTTTTGTAATAGTTTCATAATTAGTTTAAAAAATCTACAAAAATAATTGAACTATATCTTTCCAGTGATACTAGTAGAACAAGTCAGTATATGTTTTTATACTTTTGCAACATTAAATTTTTGCTATTTTTAATAGAACAATTGGGCATCAAAACTTTTTAAATACATAAATTATCATGAAAGTCTTCATTTTCAAGTAAAAAAATGTGGATGAAAATGGTGTTGATTTTTCTTATCATTTGCAAACAATCTATATTTGAAATATGTATATAAAAGGAGGTTTAAAATGCCACTTGATGGAAAAAAATTTAAATACACATGATCGTTAGCACATGCTTAACAGTTGCAATTACTAATATTGACCTTATAGAATCAGTCTGTTAGGCTTAACATAAAAATCAGTTATAATGTGTTTATAATGTGGGTCTTCAGGATTATTCAGTAAAAATAATGCAAACTCTAGTCCACCTAATGATAAAAAAAATTAATTTTATGTTATGTTTTATAGTAATGTTTTATACTGGATACTTTCATATACAGTGTTTCATCAGAAATAACTGTATGGCTAAATCACAAATAAACTTAATCACTTACAAACATGGTAACTTACTAACTGAGTCACTGACAAACAGACTCACTAATTCTTACTAACTCTTTGAAACTAACTGTAATGAGTAGCACCCAGGTGGGCTTAATTGTTGGAGTTTCAATTAAAACTTCTCATTGCACCAAATTTATTTATTGAAGGATTTGTCGTGATGAGTGGAGCCACAAGTCGATAACTTGAGGAAGTTTACGGTTAGACTAAAGAAATTGAGTCTCAGGCCAAGAGTGAACACTCAAAATAACGTTTATTCAACATTAACAACTTCTCAAAAACATTACACACTTTAAACATTAGTTTTATTGAATTATTACTTATATATCGCATTAAAAACTTTACCTACATACTTTTACTATCTTCTATGATTTCTACACAAGCTGATTAAGAGAGAGAGATTATACTTACAGCAGAGTTGGTTTGCTAGAGGCCTTAACTATGTTAGTCATTTTCATTGTCATAACTTCTTCAGTCCTGGAGCACTTTTCTTCCACCCTGGAGAACTTTTCTTCAGTCTGGGGAACTTGCTGGAGATCTTCTGGATACTTCTTCCCAGCCCCGGAGAACTTCTGAAAAGAACCCCTCTCAGTCTCGGATAGCTTTACATCAGTCCGGGAGAACTCCTTAGTCTCGGAAAAACTTAACTTTTCAGCCTCTGACATGGGTTTTTAAACTATCTTTGTATTATTTCGACCTCCTAAATAGGACACAGCATCACCCACAAGTAGTCCTGTGCTCCTATTGGATGATTTAGGGGAATTCACGGGCTAAACCAGAATCAAAACCAAAACTCTCAAGTAATTGGTCATAGATAAGTGGTGTTAGCCGGCCGCCTATTCACTTGTACTGCTACACCCATGAGCTGTAACTAATACCACCTCAAAGTACCGATATGACTCACCAAACCTAAAATTTTCTGTAGCTTTTCTAGTTCTAAGAGGGCGAGGTCAACAAATTTTTAAATTGTCATATGTACTGGTGTCTACATTCTGTTTCTATGCAGCATTTCTTACTAACTCTGCTGCTGTTCTTGGTTACTGGTTTCCAAGCTCGCTTCTTAAGCTTATTTTTGTAATACACGTGTCTTGTTGCTTGTTTCTAGGTGATACTCCTTACATAACCAAGTTCCTGTTTATCAATTCTCAAGGCTCATTTTGCAAGCCTATTTCGTAACACAGGCGTCCTCTTGTCGCCCCTTTTCTTTTTATATATATATATATCCTTGACAACTTGCTTATACTAAAAACCCTTAAGTTTTTATTATATGTATTTTCAACTACTAAAACTCTGAAGCAATTTATAAAATTTCCTCGAAAATTTTTAAGTTGCTTCATAACTAACTGACAGTGAACTGTTTAATCAATTTTAATTCACTCAGTCTTGACATTTTTATATTGTACTCTTATTTCATAATCATTCAAGATTCCACATAGGCCTAAGCTTTCATGAACTTAAAACAAAAAACCATGGCAGGTATTAACTTTCCTAAACTGGGATGTTCAGGGATATTAATATTCCCCTTCAACCCCACTCGCAAAAAAGAAAATTTTGCTAAGATGAAGGGGTTAAAAGAAATTTCATATCCGCTCATTTGGTTGGTGTGGAGTTTGACAGATTTCATGAACTTCTTGACACCAAACAATTATTATTTGAAGTAAATGACTCCCTCTAGTGAACAAAACAATAACATTCTAAAAATATAGGTTGTATTTTTAATCTTACCCTAATTGTTCTTGTTAGTGATTTCTGAATATTTACAAGTAACAAGATCGTTAGAATTGTTAAATCACAGAATATAATCACTATATATATAGCCCTGGTATCTAGGGAAACTTTTTTTTCCATTTAACTTAAAAGGTAATGAGGACAACTTAGATGGCATAATTAGATTGTTAATTCATACTGTAATTGTTTTATTTTTGGTTTGACACAGAAACTGGAAATGAAAAATAATTTAAAGCACACATTTTTTGCTATACTTTTATATTTAATAGCATGCAACTATTAGGATTAGCATCTGAACAGCTTGAAAATAAACACTTTTATTTGAGTTTGATAGTTATCAGCATTTTAATCATGTTGCAAACTAAGGTTTATAGAAATAATGATGCACTCTAAGCAAAATAAGGACCAAATCATGTTCCATTCTTAACTTGAAATGGAAAGCAATTTACTACTGTAAAATGTGTGATCCGTTGCAAACTTAGTAAGTGTTGTTTGTGATAATTTTTTGAACAGATATGTACTTGAATTTTAACCTCAGCCAGTAAATATTTCAATATATATATAGTCTGCTTTATGATTTTTATTTAATATCATATTTCTGATCCTTTGGTTACATTTAGTGATAGGTTCGATGTCATTTTATATTGAATTGCTGTTCTTATGTTCTTCTTTTTTGTATGACTAAGTTTAAAGTAATTGTGTAAGGTGAAAATTATTTTCATTTTATGTACTGTCTTCTGTCTTTCTTATTAGTATATATCAAAAAATTGTAAACTGAAATATTATGATTTTTTTTTAATTTGTGGAAAACTGCAACTTGACTGAGTAAAAATATTATTGTGACTTTCGATACAGAATCTGATGTATTTGTCACCCTTGTTGGAACACTCAGTTTGGCAGCTACAGGGGTCTGATAATATATTTTAAATCATTTAATATTGCAGGATTTTAACATTTTACTAAATATTAAAGGTCAGTTTCATTAAATATTGAAAAACGATTCTGTTTTTTCTGGTAATTTTGGATAGGTTTTTATTGAAATATTTATCAAATAGCATGCACCCAAGATGAACAACAGAGAACAGATTGATAGACAGATAATCATAAAATTTTGTGGGTATATTTTGGGAAAGAAAAGGTTCACTAACAACCTGTATAATAGAGATAATAACATAAATCAACAAACCAGAAACAAAAGATGTTAAAGTTGCAGAGTTTACAAAATGGTATAAATGTGTTTCATAAATTTATACAACAGCATTTAAAATTGTTTAATAGTAGATGTACATATAGTTTATGTATTGACAGTAATAACCTTTGCACATGATTTAAGTTATGGAATAAAATCAGAAAGTGAGGGCAAATTTTTAAGCAAATTGAAGTGACGATAAATAGGATGACAAAGGAAGTTATAACTTGGGAGATTGCATTTCCAATTTTGTGTAAGTAGACTAAAATGTTCCACATAAGTTCAGTTACATTGTAAAGCTACTAAGACTATCTGTTACCATCCATAATTTTGAACTACCAACCGGAAGGAAGGCAACACGACTGACAGTATCAACCACAACTGTTGAGTTACTCTTTACCATCAAATAGTACTTATGACCATCACATTATAACATCCCCTTGGCTGAAAGGGTGAGTGCATTTGGCACTGCGTTTGATCCTATGACCTGCTGATTGTAAGTCAAGTACTCTAATTACCATGCCATGCACCCAAGATTGAAGAGAAAAAGGTTTGAATATGGAATTGTTGCTGTAACTAGAAATGTCAGGTTCCTGTCACAGATTGCTGAATGCTTTGGTATATATCCTCTTTATTATAAGTACATAGTATGATTCCGAGTTAGCAATTTCAATAATTTAAAGATATGCATGTGAATAAACAGATATATTTAAAGATGCAGACTACTTATTGAATGACTTAATTATTATTACTTGCCAGTAATGCCATAACATGTAAAACTTAGGAGAGTAATGCAATATGTTTTAGAATACCTCTATGAGTATCATATTCCTTGGCATTGTGCTGATAGTTGCAGTGACTTTAAATGATTGGTAATATGGGAGAAGAGATTGGATCACATCAATTATTGCAGCATTGGGTGTGTGTCTTTCTCTGCATAGTTTTTTTAAGAGGATCAAATAAAAATTGCATTCTAAGTGATCTTCATAAAACCACTAGAATATCTTGAGTGTTAAAAGCACTTCAGAATGGTATAAGAATTGCCCAAACTTAGTTTTTGCTAGATAGTGAAATAATAGTAAATGTAAAGTCTAGCCATTTGCTGTCTGATATTAATTATTTGTTCAAATTCTTTTTGAATGAAACACATCCAACTATTTTATATCCAGTATTTTGTTATTTTAGGCTGGAGAAAAGAAACTCAGAAACATTAATCAAGAAAATAAAAATTCCGGAGAAGAATGCCATCTTCAAGCCTCAATTGGTCCCATTGTGCCCAATAGTTCTTTATCACAGGGCTTAGACTAGACACCTTCTCCCAAGCAGGGTGCAAAACACTTGCTTTTAGAAAATCAATCCCTGGCTTCAAATCTTGGTCTTTCTCTTGTTCTGCTTTGAT
>NW_013666900.1:0-5082 GCF_000517525.1 Limulus polyphemus | reverse complement strand
CGTATTGTATAAAGTAGCGCCATTACAAGTTCAGCCTAATTACTGAAGTTACGTATTGTATAAAGTAGCGCCATTACAAGTTCAGCCTAATTACTGAAGTTAAGTATTGTATAAAGTAGCGCCATTACAAGTTCAGCCTAATTACTGAAGTTAAGTATTGTATAATGTAGCGCCATTACAAATTCAACTCCGCTTCAGGTTTTAAACTTTAATATAACGAGAACGTTAAGAACAGTTTCCAGCTTCTGAAGTTAAGTATTGTATAAAGTAGCGCCATTACAAATTCAGCTCCGCTTCAGGTTTTAAACTTTAATATTTTATATCTATCTCTTGAAAAAATGTGTCTTTTAGTGAAGTGACAACGTAGACATTAAGACTTTAATTATATACTCAAACCACTGTTCATTTCACTGACAAATTAATCCATTAATCCTCATATTGAAAACGTCCTTTGTTTTTATTTGTTTCTTAGATAATGAATTGAGACTAAACCGTTAATCGTTAAATTGATCTCGTAATCCTTTAGTTTTTGTGCTGAAATGTAATCTGTTTGACTTTATAAAGACGATAAATTATTACTTTTTGATTCATTATTTTAATTCATTATTGTACTGGCGATACATACTATATATATGCATAGTGTATACCTATTTATTTACTACTTCTCCTGCTATGCATATTTTAATTGGACATACCATCTGTTACCTATTAAGTTCTGAGGATTTCTGATACCTTCCTATGACAGGTTTTTTGATGTTAAACTTCAAACTGTTAAAATACAGTAAGAGCAGATTTAAAAATAATATCTATTTTACAAAGAAGTGACGTCACGTGATGACGTATATTTAACAACTACGAGGTGATCTTAAATTTTTACGTACTTAGAACAACGTGTTTGTACATACAAAGAAAAGCAATACAACTTTCAATTACCTTCTTAACATTTAAAACGAATAACACGAAAGTACAAGAAATTTTCGACAAATGACAAACAATTTGAAAAGGTTGTTAAAACAGAAGAACTGTTCCTTCTTTCCACGATTGGAAAAAAGGAAAGAGGAATTACCGTATTCAGGAATTACCGTATTCTGTTAGATACGTTTGTGCGACATCCAGAACCTACGATGATCATAGAAATAATATTGATCCAGAAACAACATTAAAACCAGGATTGTATAAATAATAGCAATCCATAAATTGTACTAAAACCAGGATTGTATAAATAATATCAATCCAGAAACTGCACTAAAACCAGGATTGTATAAATAATAGCAATCCAGAAAATACACTAAAACCAGGATTGTATAAACAATAGCAATCCAGAAACTGCACTAAAACCAGGATTGTTTAAATAATAGTAATCCAGAAACTACACTAAAACCAGGATTGTATAAATAATAGTAATCCATAAGCTACACTAAAACCAGGATTGTATAAATAATAGTAATCCAGAAACTGCACTAAAACCAGGATTGTTTAAATAATAGTAATCCAGAAACTACACTAAAACCAGGATTGTATAAATAATAGTAATCCATAAGCTACACTAAAACCAGGATTGTATAAATAATATCAATCCAGAAATTACACTGGTGAACTGTTTTTGATTGTCAGTATCAAAAAATTGATAACAGGATGAAAAAACTCTTAATAATTAAACAAATATCTATAATGTTGTATGAAATCTACACTTTGCCGCTGTATCAGGCTAATGTATGCCATTTTAAACACATAATGCTCTACTGTCTTTCATGAATTCTTTTATTTGCGATGAAAATACGAAACAGCAATATGTTTTCTATTTTGGATATACCGAACAAGCGGTATAATTACAATACTGTTGCGAAATGATTATTTAAAAATAAAAGGTTAAACTTTAATGATCCAATTAATGTAAAAGATTGAAAATGACACCAAAATTTTGTCTGTTTAAGACTAACAACAAGAAACTAAAAATAGTAAATATTGCAGAAGTTTTAAAGAGAATATATGAATAAACACACTGAATATTTTTTCTTTCTCTTTTTTTTTCTTAGAAAATCATTGCGTAATTTAACATCATGACTGAAATTTTCTCGTGGCAAGAACTGAAACAAGTAACAAGAAGTCAAGACAAGTTAGGCTTAATCATAATTTAATAATTTAACATCATGACTGAAATTCGCGGTGGCAAGAACTGAAACAAGTAACAAGAAGTCAAGAAAAGTTAGGCTTAATCATAATTTAATAATGTAACATCATGACTGAAATTCGCTCGTAGCAAGAACTGAAACAAGTAACAAGAATTCAAGAAAAGTTAGGCTTAATCATAATTTAATAATGTAACATCATGACTGAAATTCGCTCGTGGCAAGAACTGAAACAAGTAACAAGAAGTCAAGACAAGGTAGGTTTAATCATTTAAAGGAATTACAAATTTTTATGAAATAATGGAAAGTATTATTAAAACCTTTATTTATCGTTCAGATAAAACTGTAAGTAACTTAATATAAACTTATCGAAGTACAACAGAAAGGGACGTCTAACCCTCGTGTAACTTTGATCGAAATTTAAAAGGACCCCAAAAAAATCATATGTATGTTGTTGAAACCTTCTTTATTTTCAAATACAAAACAGAAATAAAAGTACGATAACACAAACTGGATCTAATTATTAATAACGGAGGCGAATATATGAAAGTTCGAACGTATCATAAAGCAGTTCATAGTGATGTTAACAGTTTTATATATAAAGTTAACTTAATAAATATTTTATTTTACCCTATTGCCAGTAATTATCAGTATTTTCACAAATATATAGAATATATAAAAATAGGTTTTCATCTTTCATTACTGTATAATATACTAAATTGTTTTGTTTTTTTATAAACTCCACGGAAAGTTAGTTTTGACACGTCAGTCCTCCGCTCATGGTTCAAGGAAGTTATCAACTGAGAAACAAAATCAGAAGTATCTTGAAATCAAAGCTAGGTAACAACTGGCTGACTAAAACTAGGTAACATGTTGCTGAGAAAAAATAGGACTAAGTAACAACTTGTTGAATAAAACTAAGACGAGGTAACAGCTTGCTGAATAAACTAGGTAACATGTTGCTGATTAGAACTAAGAATAGGTAACAACTTGTTGAATAAAACTAAAACTAGGTAACATCTTCCAGAGTATAACTAAAACTAGGTTACACCTTTCAGAGTATAACTAAAACTAGGTAACATGTTGCTGACTAAAACTAAGACTAGGTAACACCTTCCAGAGTATAACTAAAACTAGGTTACACCTTTCAGAGTATAACTAAAACTAGGTAACATGTTGCTGACTAAAACTAAGACTAGGTAACACCTTCCAGAGTATAACTAAAACTAGGTTACACCTTTCAGAGTATAACTAAAACTAGGTAACATGTTGCTGAATAAAACTAAGACTAGGTAACATGTTGCCGACTAAAACTAAAACTAGGTAACATGTTGCTGACTAAAACTAAAACTAGGTAACATGTTGCTGACTAAAACTAAGACTAGGTAACATCTTCCAGAGTATAACTAAAACAAGGTTACAACTTGCTGATGTGAATGGTTTATAGTCACTATACACCAGTTCATCCAAGCATGATTACGTCATATATTAGATATTGAACAGTTTTTTCTTCTGATCACAAGATATTCATGACCATGTAAGTTGAACTTCTTTTAGTAATAGTACATCGTTTCTCCTTTGGTTTTTAACATTACTCCGTATTGTCAGTAAGGCGTGGCGGTTAATATTCAACGAGCTCGTTATGCAAAAGGCTTGCATGCTACAAGTAACTTCCGAAGTTATCTGGTTTATTATCACATTTAATTGTACAACATTCGGGTGGAGCTGGCTACCGAAAAAAAAGATGGGCTCATAATAGATTAATGATCACATTCCACACAAGCTAGCCTCATCCATAAAATTCCCTCGTTGTGAACATAAGTTTTCTAAACTTTAATTCGTTGAAAGTACTCAGCAGTCAATATTATGATTTTTTTTTCAAATCTTCAGTAGGCGCTAAGAGCACGTGTAAAAAATTCTGTCTTTTCCACCTGTTCTGGTTATTGTTTGAAGAACATTCAGTCATGTAGAGATCATAAGAATATTTAATCGACTTCAAGCCGCGGAGGAGTGTTATGAAAAATCACATGATTGACTGTTAGAGGGACAATCTTGAATAACTGCTGGGAGTTCATTGGACAATCTTTAACAAGTGACTGCTACTGCTGATAGATCATTGGACAATTTCAAATAACTGACTAGTACTGTTGGTAGATCACTGGACAATCCTTAATAACTGACTGCTACTACTGATAGATCATTGGCCAATTTTGAATAACTGACTGCTACTGCTGATAGATCATTGGCCAATTTTGAATAACTGACTGCTACTGCTGATAGATCATTGGCCAATTTTGAATAACTGACTGCTACTGCTGATATATCATTGGCCAATTTTGAATAACTGACTGCTACTGCTGATAGATCATTGGCCAATTTTGAATAACTGACAACTACAGTTGGTAGACCATTGGACAATCAGTGGGGCCATTTTAGCAAGGACTTATAGGTGGGGAGTTTAATCCTAATTTCTGCAAAATGCATGAACTATTATGATGTAGCACGTTTCGGAGTTCGTGCATCAACTGTAAGAACTACATGAAATCCAGAAGATTATGAAAAACAAGGAACTTTCTATTTTGTATATATTAATACTAGTAATTTCCCATAAACATAGACCATTAACCAGACGTTCTCCGTTGGTGAAACAAAAACAAAATTACCTGCCTCCCCCCCCCCTACAGAGAGACAAGTTTATTGTTTTCAAGTAAATAAAGCAGTGGTTTATTTGATCCCGACATAGTTGGCTTACATAGAACACTGGAAGTGAGTTTAGTGTTGTCAATTACAGAGAGACATATTTATTGTTTTCAAGTAAATAAAGCAGTGGTTTATTTGATCCCGACATAGTTGGCTTACATAGAACACTGGAAGTGAGTTTAGTGTTGTCAATTACAGAGAGACATATTTATTGTTTTCAAGTAAATAAAGAAGTGGTTTATTTGATCCTGAC
>NW_013666899.1:305960-311677 GCF_000517525.1 Limulus polyphemus | reverse complement strand
AATACACAATGTTGTGTGAAAAAAAGTGTCCACGTTTTTGAAATACACGTTAATTATTTGTTTCCAATTTACTGAATACACATAGTTGGAACAAAGTAGTCTAAGAACAGCTCATTTAAGAATAGTATTCGTCATTTATATGTTTTACTTTTTCAATAAACTAAACATCTTATAACTTTATAAACAATCCAAAAATAACTGCTACTCCAGGAATCAGTTAAACGTGATAATTACACACACACACACATATATATATATCAGTAAATTAACTCGCGTCAAATGAGGCATTAATTTTGTGGGTTTCACGTGGATGACGGGGGGGGGGGGCGTGCGCGTCATTCGTCGACACTAAGGGTATAGCAAAGTGGAAAATTGAAATTGTTGTCAAACTCGCAAAAAATGAGAAAATCGAAAAAGCATACCTAAAGAAGGGCCTGGCAGGGCCTGGCGGTTAGGGCGCTCGACTCACAATCTGAAGTTCGCGGGTTTGAATCCCCGTCATCGAACATGCTCACCCTTTCAGCCGTAAGAGCATTATAACGTGACAGTTAATCTCACAATTTGTTGGTAAATGACTGTTGGCGATGACTGGCTATTTCTGTTAATAGATTCTACGTTGTCCTTGTCCACAAAATTCTCAATTTTAAGAATGCTTTACTATCAGAGACTGTGAAGTTTATCCTTGGTGTACATTAAAAATACTATAATATTTACATACACTAAAAGCATTATTTGATCTCAAATTTATCTAGTCTCTAACTGCTAAATTAGGGACGGCTAGCACAGATAGCTCTCGTGTAGCTTTGCGCGAAATTCAAACTACTCAACCAACCCATACCTAAAGAAGCACTAAAAGTGCGATGGTTATCAGAGGTCGGAAAGTCACAAACGAACATGCAGGTGACACAGGCCGCGTTATTGTATAGATAAATATATATGCACGTGTGCGCCTTTGTATCAATAGTGTTGTTGTTTTTGTTTTGAAGTTAAGCACAAAGCTACACAATAGACTATCTGTGCTCTTCCCACCACGAGTATCGAAACCGGGATTCTAGCGTTGTAAGTCCACAGACATGCCGCTGTGCTACTGGGGGCGTATCAATAGGGAACATAATGGTTAGCAAAACTGTGTCGTACACTGAACACTGTTTCGTACAATGGCCAAGTGTTTTTTGCTATTGTTATAGTTTAACGCATATCACATTAATCCACTTAAATACACATAAAAATATATTCTGTTTTAGTCTGTCTCACTCTTGTTTTCAAATTTCATGTCGCAAACCATGTTGTAGGAAAAATATTCATTCCACTAATTATGTCTGATAAAAGTTTACTGGTTCTTAAAAAAGTCTGTGTTCGTCTAATTAATAGATTTTAATTCCTTTCTTTTAATTTAAGCTAAAAGTCAACTGCCGCTGTTTCTCTATCTAATTTGAACTTTTTTAAGCGATAATCATTAGCTTAAAACTGTAGGCGACAAGTCTGGTCGATCAGCAAAGACGTTTTCAAATCAGTTTTTTTTTTAACCAGCTAATAAGCATGTCACGTTACGTTCCAAGGATGTATTTAATCACGTCTCACGGTGGCATTCTCGTATATGTTCAAATTAATTTTCATATGTTTGTTAAAATTAACTGAAACACGATCTACGAGCTGATATGTTGTAGAAAGAAAACGATCGCTTTGTATAGAAAAAGCTACTTCTAACAGTGAAAAGAGGTAAATAAAATTTATGCGAAGAATCAATTTATTAACGATAGTTTGAGTTTTAAAAATATTTTTCGTTTTTGAATACTTAATACTCACTCTCTTTTTTAATGGCGTATAAAGCTAAACTTCGGGTTCGATCCCTGCTGGATCAAAGTGTACTGAAGGTTTTTGCTTCAAACAAACATACAAACGATCCCTTTTATTTAACTGTCTAAACTTACTTTGCTTATCGCCCCCCCCCCCAGTGGCACAACGGTATGTCTGCGGACTTACAACGCTAGAAACCGGGTTTCGATACTCGTGGTGGGCAGAGCACAGATAGCCCTTGTGTAGCTTTGTGCATAATTAATAACAAACAAATACTTTGCTTATCCTATCTATCATTTAATCGTATAACATAAATTTGCTAAATACATGTTATGATTTGTAGTGTTTTAAAAGATATTAATCCACTACTTGAGATACGTATTTATGATCCAGATCTGGTACTAAGAAGTTTGGAACTCTAGTCCAAAATATGAGCAATCAGAGAGATTACATACCCTCCCCCCGCCGCTCCTTTTCGAGATTGCATGCGTTTATATTGGATAACGTCAAATTTCACCTTCGAAAACTCAGAAAATCCTTCTCAGACCCAGAATGATCAACGATCAGGATAATTTTTTTCTAGTGTGATGAGGAGTCTCAACCTTAATGTGCCCAAGAAATTTAGTAAAAATCCGATCACACTTTACAGAGTTAATAACCCAAAACCGCGAAAATGCCTTAGCTCCCCCTTTATAAAAATGCTTCAAAGTGATCCAGATTCCGGATCCGGATTTGGATCCAAACCAAATTTGGGAAAGATTATCCCATACTGACTTCCCATCACGTATAAATTTTTTGTGTACATCGGTCTATTAATTTTTGAGGTACGCGCACGGAAACACAGATAGACACACAGACACAAGGACCCGATTGCAAAACCCTCATACCTGAAATGAACAACAATTGTTTCCTTGCGCATGTGCAATTCAACAGTGCAGTTCAGGTTGAGATATGGATCTATAGATCAAATGGATAGGGTCGATACTCCTTGACATTATATCACGAATATGTTTATTATTCAATAATATTAAAATGTCACGACTAATATACACGACTAATGAAACGTCGGATAGGAATGATGATTCTTCACAAATATTCTTATTTGACTAATGAAACGTCGGATAAGAATGACGATTTTTCACAAATATTCTTATTTGACTAATGAAACATTGGATAGGAATGATGATTCTTCACAAATATTCTTATTTGACTAATGAAACGTCGGATAAGAATGATGATTTTTCACAAATATTCTTATTTGACTAATGAAACGTCGGATAAGAATGATGATTCTTCACAAATATTTTTTTTGACTAATGTAACGTTGGATAAGAATGATGATTCTTCACAAATATTCTTATTTGACTAATGAAACGTCGGATAAGAATGATGATTCTTCACAAATATTCTTATTTCTATTAATAGATTCTGTGTTGTCCATGTCCGCAAAATTCTCAATTTTAAAAACGTGTGCTTTACTACCAGAGGTTGTAAAGTTTTTTCTTGTTGTACATTAAACATACTATAATATTTACATACACTAAAAGCCTTATTTAACCTAAAATTCAATATTGTGCAGGTATTATTAACCAGTGTTTATCATCGTAGGTTTTTACACACTCAGGTAATGAAAACGACGTATTTCATTCAAATTTACACTGTCAGAGAACAAAGAATTGGAGAGAGTTTAATGATTGCATCTCACAAAATTAATCGTAATTACTCAAGTCTAATGTGTGGTGGCAGGACACTTATTTGAAGAAATAATAAGACAGTGCAAGCCTAGAAAACGTTATTCACAACTTACATGAGTGATTTATATATGCTAATGCAGTAACATGGCGTCTCAGAGTACGAAATTAAAACCTATGTATTTGGTTCATGACAAATTCCCGATCATTCAACAGTGCAAAGCCACCACGTTAGGCTTATGACTGGAACCAATAATAATTATTTCCAAAGAGAATTATTCATACAATAAGACTGATAAACAATATATTTTTCAATGTCTCTCATTAAGGAAGAAAACCTTGTACAACAGAGCGTTGAGATCAACAATTGGGTTCATAAAACATTCCCAACTTAATTTAATTCGAACAATATATTTTTCAATGTCTCCCATTAAGGAAGAAACCTTGTACAACAAAACGTTGAGATCAACAATGGGGTTCATAAAACATTCCCAACTTAATTTGATTCGAACAATATACCTTTCAATGTCTCCCATTAAGGAAGAAAACCTTGTACAACAGAACGTTTAGATCAACAATGGGGTTCATAAAACATTCCCAACTTAATTTGAACAACCCCTCAACCGCAAAGTGGAGGCATTGATTACGAAAACGAATTGTATTGAAATAGGGCGTGATGTTAAGAAAAGCTCATGAGACATAAGTTCATAAATTTCCAGCTACATTTCGAAATGTTTCTATAAGAAAGATGACTGCAGAAGCTGAAATGGATGTGAAATCATTCATATACTTGTCAAGTTATTCAATGCAGTTCCAACATGTTTTGTGCCTTTGGCCTGGTTAAACGTGACCTTGGAAGCCAACACTTAACTATAGGTTGTTACAGTGGGATTTGCGATATTCGTCAATAATGTGTAATCATGGCTATCATACAGAGTACGACTGATAGTAGAGGAAGCTTTTCAAAGGGCAGCATAGGACCTGTAACATAGTTCTTATAAGATACGATTGACTTCAGAAACAATTACCAAATGTGTAGTACTAAATTGACAAACAGCGATTTCTAAGCATAATGAAGTAATTATATTTTTGAGGAACATATTTCTTGTTTCAACATGGTTTTTCTTCTACCTAAATCGTTAAAGGTGTCCTTAGGTTACCAGATGCTGGTTAAAATGGTATAAATTCATCGTGATCAAACGATATCCACCACAGTACTTGTTGTGAAAATATACATTTATTTCAATGACTATGGGGCCTGGCATGACCAGATGGTTAGGGGCGCTCGACTCGCAATCTGACTGTCGCGATTTCAAATCCCCGTCCCACCAAACGTGCTCGTTATTTCAGCCGTGGGAGCGTTATTATGTGACGGTCAATCCCGCTATTCGTTGGTAAAAGAGTTGGCAGTGGGTGGTGATGACTAGCTGCCTTCCCTCTAGTCTTTCACTGCTAAATTAGGGAGGGCTAGATCAGGTAGCTCTCGTGTAGCTTTGTGTGAAATTCAAAGCATGTCAAACCACATCGATCAATGAATATTTCTACAACCTATCGTTCAACACACTGTTTTCACTTTTAGAAGACCATGTGATCAAATTTGTGATAATCCTTTCGCACAGTCTATGCATTTGAATTGCAGATTTTTCATTTAAATATGAATCATGAAAAGTTTTCTTGAGATGGTGGAGAGTTTATAAATGTTATCATTTCGTAGTGATTTGCTGATGAGAGTATTAAGCAAAATATTTGACCATTTTCATAGCAGGAGTAAGAACCAAGTCTCTGGGGCGGAAGAATGTCCATTAGTATCTATGTAAAGAGTCAAGACAATAGCCAGTCATATTTCATGTCTTCAAAATATGTTTTCCAAACATTTATGGGTCTTTGGTTAATATGCTAGTGTCCCCCGATGGGTCAGCGGTAAGTTTACAGACCTACAACGCAAAAATATGTGATGCGATTCCGCCCGGAATACACGGCAGTTAGCCAAATGTGGTTTTGTCCTAAAATACACACACATACACTAATATTCGGTGACGAGGAACCCACTTTGAGACTAATAATGGCTGGAGACGGCTTGAATGGGTAATGAAGAAAACTTTAATATAAGTTTAACATAACAGCAAATAGTACAACGTTTACAACTAAGGTTTAGTACAAAAGATAGATGAACAAACCTTGTACGAACATTAGTCTGTTATAGTTAAACTTATTATTTAATTACGTTTT
>NW_013666899.1:301676-305767 GCF_000517525.1 Limulus polyphemus | reverse complement strand
AGGTTTTGACAAAAGATGATGACAAAACCTTGTCGAAACATTTGCTGTTATGTTAAACTTATATTAATGTTTTTCTTAATTACCCATTCAAGCCGTCTCCAGCCATTATTATACACTAATATGCTTGTGATTATGTAAGCTTCTTACACCAGATGGCGATAGAACCTTATTCCTGGAACTATTACCCGTTTGAGGATTGAACTTTTATGTCTTAAACTTCTGTACATGTATATAAGGTGATAATTATTTTTTATTGTTCAACACAGAATGTACAACCTACCACCTGATGTGTTATGTAGCACAAGATTAAGTGCTTTACCAAACAGCTATCTGTGTAGTGTTGACTTGTAAACACAATGACGCTTGATTACTGAACTTTGTTAAAAAATAAAATGAATTTAACTAAATACAATAAACCAGTACGTAATTCGCTTTTCTTGCTCATCAGAATACGAGATTTATCTGGACTCATTACAACATAATTCCTGAATTTCATCACAGAGTCTATTCAGAGAAATATAGTCAAAAAAATTACAAGTGTGATTGAGTAATAAGAATGTGTATTCTCTAGAACGTTAATGATAGAACAGAACAGCTGTTTGTTCACCTAAATGTTTACAAGTTTACTCGTTAATATGAAACAAAACCTTTGACATTTATTAACATGTGAATATGAAAAGTACTGCCACAGCGGTAAGTTTGATAGTTCATAACGCTAAAAACCGGGTTTCGATACCCGTGCCACAGCATGGTCAGGTAGCTAGGGTGCTCGACTCGCAATCTGCGGGTCGCGGGTTTGAATCCCCGTCACACCAAACAGGCCCGCCCTTTCAGCGGTGGGGACATTATAATGTGACGGTCAATCCCACTATTCGTGGTTAAAAGAGTAGCCCGAGAGCTGGCGGTGGGTGATGATGACTAGCTACCTTCCCTCTAGTCTTACACTGCTAAATTAGGGACGGCTAGCGCAGATAGCACTCGTGTAGCTTTGCGCGAAATTCATAACAAACAAACAACCAATCGATACCCGTGATGGGCACAGCACAGATAAACGATTTGTGCTTAACTATAAAAAAACTTATAAATCAAAGAAATTCGTTTAAAACTCATTTAAGATTAAAATTAGCTTAGTTTTATATCGCCTTATATTTGTCTCATTGATTTTAAGTCCATTTATATAATTATAGTTCCTCAGAAGTAGCTTTTGTATTACCCTGGTAATTTTAGATGTCAAATTACTTTTTTAGTTATAAAACGTATTTTTGGGCTTTAAATAGAAAACTATTTGCTAAATCAAAATAATTCAGAAGTCTTGCAGGAAGTGCTATTTTTAGACTTGATTTCAAAAGGTAAAATATCATATATAATAGCTGTAATTAATCGTAATGTTTCGGGTGACCGCCTTTCTACAAAGTTAATATAATAGCAAATTATTGTTGCTGTAAATTAAAACTAGAATTTCTAAACTGCTCAGAAAATGCAAAGCAAAGTGATGCTTAAATCCATGATATAAAAAGCCATACAACTCACCACAACAGTAGATAAAGCAAAGTGATGCTTAAATTCATGATATAAAAGGCCATGTAACTCACCACAACAATAAATAAAGCAAAGGGATGCTTAAATCCATGATATAAAAGGTCATACAACTCACCACAACAATAAATAAAGCAAAGGGATGCTTAAATCCATGATATAAAAGGCCATGTAACTCACCACAACTCTAGATAAAGCAAAGTGATGCTTAAATCCATGATATAAAAGGCCATGCAACTCACCACAACAGCAGATAAAGCAAAGTGATGCTTAAATCCATGATATCAAAGGTCATACAACTCAACACAACAATAAATAAAGCAAAGGGATGCTTAAATCCATGATATAAAAGGCCATGTAACTCACCACAACTCTAGATAAAGCAAAGTGATGCTTAAATCCATGATATAAAAGGCCATGCAATTCACCACAACAATAGATATACAAATACAACTACAGCACGTTATAGAAATGCATTCGATGAGAGAGAATATTCGTAATAAAAATCATGTCAGACAGTAGAAAATATATTCTTTGAATAAACAAGAAAATAATAAAGAAAGCTATGCAAAAGTGATTAAACAAAACCTATACTCTTTAATATATAGGATTAAAAGAAGGAAGTCCTTCGTTCTGCACAGTCTATGCATTTCTTGATTTTTTTTAAAACACTAACCTTTGGTTATGTTCTTATATGATTATATGCATCTTTGATTTTCTATACCTTAATAGAATTACATACAAAGCTTGCTTATAACCAAAGTTCATACAACATCGATCTAAAGAATTCTTTCAACAAGAAATGGAAAACTGTTTTTGGTGCTTACTCCACAGCACAGCACTGAAAAGCAACCAGAAATCCCTATTTGGCCTCCAATGTATTAACGCTTCATCAGATTTATACCGTAACACGAGTAATACTCATGCACCCGTAAACACTTCAAAACAAATTGTAGTAAACTTTTTTGGTAACTTATATACTCCGTGTTTTGAGTGTCTGTGAATAAAGCATTAGATGAAGGCCTTAGACCGAAACGTTGCTACAGAAAAGTTATTTTCTTTCACTATTGCAACTGTTCCTTCTTTAAATCTGAAGTAGATTACCAATCATCATGTCCTTGTTACTTTTTTCAACTAATATTACGTTATTAAATGTTTAATTAATTGTTACTTTTTTCAACTAATATTGTGTTATTAAATGCTTAATTAATTGTTACTTTTTCAACTAATATTGCGTTATTAAATGCTTAATTAATTGTTACTTTTTCAATTAATATTGCGTTATTAAATGTTTAATTAATTGTTACTTTTTTCAACTAATATCACGTTATTAAATGTCTAATTAATTGTTACTTTTTTCAACTAATATTACGTTATTAAATATTTAATTGTTACTTTTCTTAACTAATATTATGTTATTAAATGTTTTATTAATGGTTACTTTTCTCAACTAATATTGCGTTATTAAATGTCTAATTAATTGTTACTTTTTCAACTAATATTACGTTATTAAATGTTTGATTGTTACTTTTCTGAACTAATATTACGTTATTAAATGTTTCATTAATTGTTACTTTTCTCAATTAACATTACGTTATTAAATGTTTCATTAATTGTTACTTTTCTCAAATAATATTGCGTTATTAAATGTTTAATTAATTGTTACTTTTTTCAACCAATATCACTTTATTAAATGTTTAATTAATTGTTACTTTTCTTAACTAATATTACGTTATTAAATGTTTAGTTATTGTTGCTTTTATCAACTAATGTTACGTTATTAAATGTTTAATTAGTTCTAATTTAAAAATATTACATGGTTAAGATATTTCCTTTTTTTGTTTTTATCTTTTGAACACGTGTTCATTTCCATACACAAAATATCTGATAATTACCAACATTCTGTTTATTTTTCTAACTGTCTGAACAACTACCATCGTTTTTATCAACTTCTCAACTATCTGAACAATTACCTTTATTCCTGTCTATTCTTTCTAACTTCCAAAACAGTTACTTTCTTCCATATGTGTTTTTTTTCTTGATAATTACCTTCATCCCTAGTTACTTCTCAAATTATGTGAACATTTACCTTCATCCCTATATGTTCCCCGGTCTAAACAATTACTTATATCCCAAGTTACTTCTCTAAGTATCTGAATCCCAACTTCCATCCTTATCAACTTCTCAAACTATTTGCATGATTACTTTCATTTCTGTATATTTTCTTACCTTTCTGAGTAATTACCAGTATACATATATATTTGTCCATTGTATAAACAATGACCTTCTATGTTTATTTCTGTAGTTTTCTAACAAATTACTTATACCATTACCTACTTCTTTAACTACCTAAACAATTACCTACTTCCCTATTTACTTCTCTAAGTATCTGAACATTTACCTTCATCCCTACCTTGTTCTCTAGCTGTCTAAACAATTACTTACATCCCTATTTACTTCTCTAAGTATCTGAACATTTACCTTCATCCCTATCTTGTTCTCTAGCTATCTAAACAATTACTTACTTCCCTATTTACTTCTCTAAGTATCTGAAT
>NW_013666899.1:298509-300712 GCF_000517525.1 Limulus polyphemus | reverse complement strand
ACCTTCATCCCTATCTTGTTCTCTAGCTATCTAAACAATTACTTACTTCCCTATTTACTTCTCTAAGTATCTGAACATTTACCTTCATCCCTATCTTGTTCTCTAGCTATCTAAACAATTACTTACTTCACTATTTACTTCTCTAAGTATCTGAACATTTACCTTCATCCCTATTTACTTCTCTAAGTATCTGAGCATTTACCTTCATCCCTATTTACTTCTCTATCTGAACAATTACCTTCAGTTTAATCTATTTTCCTGAGTTACTGACGAATTACCCAGATTTCTATCTACTTCCTAACAATAGTCATTCCTGTTTATTTCTCTAACGATCTAACAAATTATCTACACCTTTATTTACTTTTCTAATTACCTAAACAATACTATACATCCACATAGACTGTTTTAAGTATCAGAGCAATTATCTTCATCCCAATTTAACTATATGTCTGAACAATTACCTTGTTTCCTCTCTATTTACTCTAAATACCGAAACAATTACCTATATTATCATCTATTTATAATTGCCTGATTTAGTTATCTTACTTTAATGAAACAAAATGATTGAATGTTTGCTTTAGACCAAATTATTGATTTTTTTCAATCTTGGTTATACCACATTCGTGATTTGGATCATCTTACAACCAATTGTTTGGAATTTCTTGTAAAGCTACACAAGGGCTGTCTGCGCTAGCCGTCCCTAATTTAGCAGTGTGAGACTAGGGGGAAGGCAGCTAGTCATCACCACCCACCGCCAACTCTTGGGCTACTCTTTTACTAACGAATAGTGGGATTGACCGTCACTTTATAACGCCCCACGGCTGAAAGTGCGAGCATGTTTGGTGGGACGGGGATTCGAACTCGCGACCCTCAGATTGCGAGTCGAGTGCCCTAACTACCAGGCCATACCGGGCCTCTCGGAGAAGAAGGTTGAACATGTTGCAAAGCTAACAAAATGGTTGTATAAACCGGTAAAGCTTATTTTGTGTTACCACTTGCTGTAAACTGGTTAGTAAGTCGATTGGTTTAAACATAAAAAAGCAATTATTTTTTTCTATAACTTGAAATTCACGACAGAATTTTAATCCGGTTTCAAGAGCTTACGAATAAATCAAAATCTTTAATTGGTTGTAAATGTAAATGACGTTCTTAGAAGCCTAATAAATATCAGAATCATAGATGCCGGCTTGTCATTTTTAACAAGAAGAAAAAGCAGTACAAAATCACAACAAGTAATTATTAGTTATTTTTGATAACACAGAAGTTCCAGAAATACTGAACACTAAGTCAGAGTGACTGATTGTAAAAAAGTTTTTTGAAAACTACAAAAATAAAAACTTTTTTTTCTTTTGGATTCCGTTGATCAGTAAACAGAATGAAGTTTTCGCTAAAATGAAGACGTCTTCTCCAGATGCTCTGACTTTTATTTTGCGAACGTCATTCTTTGAAACCATTTCTATATCCCCAATCCTCTAAGTAATTTTTACTTACAGTCATTGACAGATTCTTATCAAAGTTCCAGTAGACTATCATTATTCTGAATGGCATTGACCTAAAGTGTCACTGCGAGCTTTGGCGTGCTTTCAGTCGAATTACATAGACACTTTCTTGCCAGGATTTTAATCCTGATTCATTAAGCATTCTTTCAATCTGTTCACAAAGAGTTAGACAGAGACACTAATTGAAACGATAACCCATCAATTCCGTTGAGCAGCTTTATAGAATCAATTCATACCACTAAAGCAACCCCTATGCAAATAAACAAGAACCCAAAAAAGACACACGCAGTTCTGTAATAGCGTGTCACCTAAAGACAGTACCCACGAAGAATTGTAATCATGATAGATTGCGTCGATGAATGTTAAATTAACATGAGAACAGCTCGATATCTCTGAAAGCAGAAGTCTTCAACATAGATGTTTATGCAGGGAGCAAACACAGGAAGAAATTCTCCAGAGAGCCATTTCTACGGAGGTCGCAAACCAATCATTAGTGATATGGTGATAGCCTACTGTACTCCAATCATGTGAAAGTAATGTCGTAGCACACAACTATATTAGCTCAATTAATTATCCGTGGCTCCGTTTTGTAACTGGGTAGACGTTATCTCTGATAACCAGCAAAGAAAAAAGACCATTTTTTCTTTTATTATATATATATATATATATATATTCCCATGTTTTCTAAGCTTACATTTGGTTTG
>NW_013666899.1:294809-297653 GCF_000517525.1 Limulus polyphemus | reverse complement strand
ACATTTGGTTTGGAAAGTATCTAAGCTTAATTTGGTTTGGAAAGTATCTAAGCTCACATTTGGTTTGGAAAGTATCTAAGCTTAATTTGGTTTGGAAAGTATCTAAGCTCACATTTGGTTTGGAAAGTATCTAAGCTTACATTTGGTTTGGAAAGTAATATGGCTTTGGGTTTTTAAAAGAATTAGGGAAAGAAATTCAAGGAAAATATTTGTTTAGCCAAACGTTTACTCTTGTAAATCATATCCGCCTTCTCATGTTTGTTTTAGCTATTCCGGCAACATTTTTTTAAAACTGGTCTACCTACCCGAATCCAACCTGAAGCCCGAATCCAACCTTTCACACACATATTGTAAGTTGTCAATTATTAGTACATATATATATATATATATATATATATATAGTATATTAATTCAGTATTTAACTTTGTATGTATGTATGTCTAGCTACCTCCTCCCACACTTTTGGAGCTAGCAGGAATAAACTTGGAAGGCGGACTTTGAGTGGCTCGTGGGTATCTTATGTATATGGCGACCCCCCCTACGAAGGAGGGGAACCAATGAGGGAAACAAGGAAGGTTATTAAAGCATTACCTAGGTCTACACGTAGGTTTTCAGGGCCGCTAAATCCGAATATGGTATCGGATGTTGCGTTACCCACCCCTCCTTGTGTTCCAACGTTGCTATGTTTGAAACTCTGTTCATACTCACCCACAAACTAGCGGGACTAAACTTGACTCACGTGCTTGGTACACGAGCATCTTTCGGGTACGGAACCATCTTGGAGTAGCTATAGAAGTATAGCTGGTGAGAATGGAGCAATTTGATTGGTACATTAGGGCATGTAAGCTCTGAAGCGGAGCGCAGGTATTTCACGGTAGTGGTACTAAATTCTACATACACTATTCAATAACTAAAGTTGCACAAGCAAAAAGAGTTGAGTAGCTGTGAGATAGACAATTACACGAGCTGAGGCAAAAAAAAAATCAGATCTTATTTAAACGTAAGTTAAAAAAAATGCATTGATGATTAGGCTTATGGTTTCGAAGAAATACGAACACTCATAACATTGATATATAAATGTATATTCATACTCGTGTTTTATTAGGTGGGTTAAGGGAGCGGGTCAAAGACCCCAATATAGCTACACGAAATTTAGAACAGCTAACAAGGAAGAAGGCAGACAGCTGGTAGTACTAACCGCCTAGCATGTGGCTAATCTTAACCGAATGGCATGTTTGACTATTACAGTTATTACGCCCATGAAGTAAAAGTATCAAGCATGTTCAGCGTCCCGAACCTAGCTTGTATCACCGAGCCACACCCAAACCTACTTGAGTGTTTACAAATCCAATCGTATTAGTTTAAAGTAGTCCTAAACTGATATATATATACATACAGTCACAAGTACCAAAATCTTTAATGAGTTAAACTGTTATCTCACTATTTGTTTCCGAACAAAGATATTGCGTTAAAACTTGTTTGCAAGCATTATTGTTCATTTTGCTGCGTATACCTCTGTTTTCAAATAATCAAAAAGTATTTTTCAGCAAGATTAACTAATAATATTAATAATTACAAATAGGTATAGTTACATATTAAAATAAATTAATCAAATTTTAAGAATAAACTTATGATAACTAGTTACTGAAATTTTCATCTGCATTTGGTGAAAAGTTTAAAGTTAGATTATTTTGTCGATTCATAAGAAATAAAATATATGCAGGATATTTAAACTTAACACAATATAAGCGGGATATTTAAACTTAACACAATATAAGCAGGATATTTAAACTTAACACAACATAAGCAGGATATTTGTTTTAAACTTAAAACAATATAAGCAGGATATTTGAACTTAACACAACATAAGCAGGATATTTATTTTAAACTTAACACAATATAAACAGGATATTTAAACTTAACACAACATAAGCAGGATATTTGTTTTAAACTTAAAACAATATAAGCAGGATATTTGAACTTAACACAACATAAGCAGGATATTTATTTTAAACTTAACACAACATAAGCAGGATATTTATTTTAAACTTAACACAATATAAGCAGGATATTTATTTTAAAATTAACACAACATAAGCAGGATATTTATTCTAAAATTAACACAATATAAGCAGGATATTTATTTTACACTTAACACAATATAAGCAGGATATTTTTTTTACACTTAACACAATATAAGCAGGATATTTATTTTACACTTAACACAATATAAGCAGGATATTTATTTTACACTTAACACAATATAAGCAGGATATTTATTTTAAACTTAACACAATATAAGCAGGATATTTATTTTACACTTAACACTACTTGTTCCTTTTTCTTTTTTTTTTTTCTTCTTCTTCACCGGCCACGAATGACCGAATGATTAGGGCTTTCGGCTCGCAATCTGCGGGTCACGAGTTCGAATCTCGTTACCAAACGTGATTGCCCTATCAGTCATGGAGCTGTTTTAGTGGGACAGTTAACCTAACCTTTCGTTGGTTCAGAAAAGTAACCCAAGAACTAGCGGTGGGTGGTATTAACTAGTCTACCACTTCTGAATTAGGGGCGGCTAGCGCAGGTTGTCCTCGATTAATTTTGTGCGAAATTCAACAAACAAACTTTTCGAATAGAGTTGTTTCACAGACACAACCCCACCCCAATGAAAGGGTAGACCATTCCAAGCTTTCATTTGTTATTAAACAAGTGTTTAAACAACTCTATTCGAAAAGTTTGTTTGTTGAATTTCGCACAAAATTAATCGAGGACAACCTGCGCTAGCCGCCCCTAATTCAGAAGTGGTAGACTAGTTAATACCACCCACCGCTAGTTCTTGGGTTA
>NW_013666899.1:288320-294420 GCF_000517525.1 Limulus polyphemus | reverse complement strand
AGCTGATCACCTACTGAACCTATATGTCACGTCCCTCCCAGATGTCGAGATGCCGATGTCCCCTCTTCCCCCATTTATCTATCTTGTTTCCTAATACTCGATATAACTGTTGCCATTTCCCACACAATCTCCATTATATGATACAGACTGGTTAGTTAGTGTTCACCAATATTTCTCCGGATTGTCTCCTCCATCTGCAAATATCACATTTTCCCCATTTTCCGCCTCCTGTGATGACTTACACGCTTACCCATCTATTATTCATTTTACTCATTTTCCTTTTTTCGTCCCTTGGATGACGAGAGGGTCCTCCCGGGATCGGAATGAAATAACGCTTATGTTGTTGTTGACAAGATTTATTTTGTTATTTTTAATGTTAGTCAGAAACTACCTCTCCTGATAAGTTTCATTAATGCATTGATAGGGGGTATACTACGACGATTGACACAGTGTTTTATTATAATTTAGTTGAACCAGACCTCAGGTTACATCTATATACCTGCCTCAGTTAAAACTCTTAGCCGGTTATAAGTCGTCAGGTAACTAAACTTTGAATTACGATTTGAACAATTACGTTAAATAATTTTGAATGCTTCGTGATAAATAAACAAATAAATAAAACTAACATTACAGTATCAGTAAACAAAAGTTTTAGAAGTCTATTATTCAAATTTTTCAAACACACCGGAAAACGAGATGAAGGGTCATCAAAGTGTTGAAAACATAAGTATTTGACATTTATATACACCGTTTTGCCCCTAATTAACGCCCCCCCCCCGGGGCGTTGCAAACTGCAAAGGGGACGCTAATTATAGTATTTGTGCAGTGTATTATATGTTGGATTATTATTGCTGTCATACATGGTAAGCTTTACAAAAATACCGAGGGGGGCAATAATTAGGGGGACAACCGTATTCTAAAACAAAATACAAAGTTCAAATATTATCCCTCAATAAGTTCTGAATTATCACTAGTAATGGCATTTAGATTCGATTATTTAATATTTAAAAATACACCGGAAAATGAAATGAAATATGATGAAAACGTATTTGATATCTAGAGATATTCTAAAATAAAATACAAAGTTCAAATATTTTCCCTCAATAAGTTCTGAATTCTTAAAAATACTAACGTGAAAAGATCTCCAGCTTTATCCTACTAGAAAATTCATAACCCGAACAGTTGCTAAATTCCAATCTTCGTATATTTATATGATTTATAGCACATGCGTGTACACACATAAAAAAGAAAAAATCCAATTTATTTTCTTAAAAGAAAAAAAAGGATTCCGTGACTTACCAGAAATATTAGGTCAAATGTTTTAAGATATGGTGAGTGTATAACTTATTGTATAAGACTGTTATCATCACTAAATATGGAGTACAAGCATTAAAAATCCATAATTTTAATGATAATGAAATTTTGCATTATGGTTGGTTTTTACTTGTTTTTGTAATCGCATATTCTGATAATGATTGAAAGCTTAATTTTGTTGCCGTTCTAGTTTTATCACTTTCGTACATCAAGAGCACTTAAGAGTTTCAACGAAAGGTGGCGATTAAATCCCTTCTTCCTATATAACTTAATGGTATTTTCTATGACATCATTAAGGGGATTCTTACTTCCATGATCTCTGCATCATCGACAGGCAAAAGCAATATGCCGCGATGTACTTTATTTTCGTTTATTTTTAGTTTGAAATTAAGTCTATTTTTTGCGAACTTCCAAAGCGCTACGTAATCTTTAACGATTCTAGTAAAGGCATACTGATATCCCTTAAGTTTTCTAGAAGAGACAATAAAAAAATGTGCCATTTATTAAGTGTATTAATCATGTGTTAATCGTTATACGAACAGGCACACGTAGTTTTAAAGTATATATATATATGTACATGTCTGTGTGTTTGTATCACGTAACATATACACGCTTAATAGTTGTAAAACTCAACCTTAACAAAAAAGATCTACAGACAAAATAATAACAGTTAACAGCGTTAACAGCTATATTATCCTCTAAATTGTAGTCCTGAGGCGTTTTTCAGTATGTTTAAATCTTGAACTAAATGTACAAGATTTCGGTAATACTTAAATGATAATTTACTTCTTAATTTCGCTGTTTACTCTCCGAATTGGAAAAATCAACTATAACCTGCATTTACGAGGTCGTTACCGAAATTTATTCCCGCCACTTTGCGTCTTACAATTCTTTCTTTCTAATTAAGGTAATTAGCAAAGCTCTTAAGTTTCAGCGCGTATAATTTTTTAGCATATCTAAAACAGAGGGAAAATCTCCATGTATTTGCACCATAAGGACACTTTATCACAACATAATGGAAATTCTTAGTTCTTTTTATGAATTAGTAAAACGTGAATAAAGAGAAATCTAAAAAACGTTCTCGAAGTGATTTCTTTCTAGCTTCATGGGTTTAATGGCGCTTTGCGGATATTCTAGCAACATTTATTTGTTTGTTTAAGAGCAAAGACGTACAACGGGCTATCTACACTGTGCTTTAACGCAGGGATTAAACCTAGAATTTAAATGTTATAAGCCCTCGTGTTTACCCGTGATCCAACAGAAGGCTCTAGTACGTCAAAAACTATTTCATTTTCTTTATCAAATATGCTTCCGACCTAATAAAAGTGACCTCTAGTAATTAATTAAGTAACCTTGAAGTGACGACACATTAGATATTTCTTTTATTAATCATAGAACCATACCATTAAAAATAAAAATATCCGTAAAAAACGTTAAAAACAGACAGACAAGTTTGAATATTATCAGCCTTAGCATCCAATTTATTTATAAATGGGGAGACATGTTTACAAATTACAGAATTACAGTTGGATTTTTATAATTATATCTCACGTGGTATATGCAAGTGTTTGTATTCTTGCTCTAAATGTCAATTTCAAAGCTCCAAAATGGGCTGTTTGCTCTGTACACCGCGGGGGGGGGACCAGATTTTTAGCTGATCCATACGGAGGGGGGTGGGGTATATAATGCAAAACAATTAAAATGACCTAATTTATAGCATTTACATCACAACTAAGAGTATTAAGAAATGTTACAAATATTTTTTTAATTGCAGAAGAATATCATCTCTTAACGAATTAGGTGATTTTTTGATTCATGGATAATTATTGTTCTGGAAAATGTTTTAAATGTTCAGTTTCCAACAGCGTAATTTTATTACGAATTGAAAGGATCTCGTATAATATTTATTTGAAGATGAAATTTTAATTTGATATCTGTGAAACTGGTCTTGTGTTGTCATTAATGAAGATCATTTCCAAAGTCACGTAAAGTAAATATCACGATGTTTGATGAGGATTGTGATGTTCATTATAAAACTAAGTACTCCGAATCCTACGAAATGATGTCTCTTATTATCACAACTGAATAGAAGTGACATTTTCATGGTACTTACCAGTTACGGTTAAAAACCAAAATAAGCATGATTTATCTTCAACATTTGCCTTGTATGCAGAAGTTAAAATGCTGTTATTAACGGATCTTTCTTGAAATTCATACTGGGCCATTTAGGAGCATTATGTACAAAGATAGCTCCAGCTTCATGTTAAGTTATATCACAACTTTCAAAGCAAAATAGATGAAATCTCTCCAACTTCATCGAAAACAAATAATGTCGACAAAATGACATCTGGTTCTTTGTTACAGATAGAGAAATGGAACTTTAAACATTGTAAAAGCATAATATAAGGATGCTAAATATTAGGTTATAAAACTGAAATAATGATATAATAATATTTATAAACAGGAAAGATATAGAAGAAAACCTGCGTAAGTGAATTCCAAGAAGCTTACGGGCTAAGCTTTCCTATTTATAATTCATAAGTAAATTTCAAGAAGCTTACGGGCTGAGCTTTCCCATTTATAATTCATAAGTGAATTCCAAGAAGCTTACGGGCTGAGCTTTCCCATTTATAATTATTTATAGATCACGTAAACAGGTGAAACTAACATTTCGAAAAGCAATAATATAACGATACATTTTTTTAATGAAATCGGGAACTTGAAATTATTTATTGTCTCAAAAACTTTCTCAATGTGCTTAGAAGAAGGTGGGATAAAACGGCCACCATAACTTTGAATAGGATTTTCACCAATTAAGAAGAATGTCATGAAAAATAAACATATTTTAAAATGAAGCATGATATATCATAAATCTTATTTCTGGTTAAAAACAAAAAAGGTTAGAAAAAAAGACAGACTTTTTCACATATATATATATTTAAAAATGCACTTATTATGGTCGTGAAACGTTTTACCTAAAATTTTGGATTCAAATGGATCCTTCAGATTTGGTAAATAGCTTCCGTCTAACTCATAAAAACTGCAACTTTAAATAAATGCTGTACTTACCAACTGCTATATACACGTTTTTAGGTGTCATAGTTCCACGAAGTGGCACTAGATGGCGAGTTTGTAGAGAAAATGACGATGAGGTCATTAGTGCAGATAATTCGCGAGATAACCACCAGAGGGTGATGTAGATCAACATGTCATCAACAATATAGTAACAATCAAAGTTTTAAAATTAATAATTTAATCTAATTTGCATAACGTTGTGTTTATAATTATCAATACTGAAAAGTTTTTATCACAGATAAAGTTTCGCTTTATAAGTAAAACATGAAATCCTCTATTTTAACCTCTAGTTTTTCCTTATCAGCTTTATAGTTTTCACTTATGTAATTAATTGCGTATGATTCATAGAGGTGGGTAGTGTTTCTATAGGCGGATGGTGTTACTAGGCAGATAATTCAATAGGATAATGCGCTCATCGTAAAGTGTCTTCGAAGTCTATATTTTATAATTATTTTTATTGATTATATTTTTATGTATTGTGTATAACAATAAATTAGTTCTTGACAAAATGTTTCACAGGATAGTGTTACTATAAGCGGATGGTGCTACTAAGGTCAATGTTACCGTAGTTCGTATGATGATCGATTAATCAATAGTGTTTTACCTTATTTACATAGCATGTCTTTTACAAGTATCTGTCCTAAAAATGGCGGATTTTTTGTGATAACATCATTAAATATCATGCAATAATTTAACATACAATCTTACTATTTCAATTTATACACATGTTTAACTAGCTTGGCTTTATGAATTAAATATATTCTTATGCTATTTCTATATTCATATAACTATGATCTTTATTCGTTGTATTGTGTATAACAGTAAATGAGTTATTGACAAAATGCTTCATTTTACACATGTTGACAGTTACTTTATATTTTTCTCCTACATATTACATATGTTTTACAAAGGATGACAGCATTTCTATAGGCGGACAGTGTTATAAGGGTTCTATAGTCGGATGAGTGTATTGTGTTACTAAGTTTCAAAAGGTGGATGGTATTACAAGGTGGATTGTGTTACTATGGGCGGATGGTATTACTTGACAAATTGTATTACAAAGGTTAGTGCTACTAGGGCGGATGGTGTTCCTATAAACGGATAGTTCAATAGGATGATGATCTTATCGTAAGCCTAGATTTAATTATATGGCCTAAAAAAGTTACAAGTACAACCATTATTTTAACGAGACAACTATCAAAACACTGTTACACATGTCAGTTTTATCACACCTGCTATCTTACTTTATCTATTATTTGAACGAGGTAAATATCATAGCATAGTTAATAATTTACTTTACATACTTTTATAATTATCCGTCACTTTATATATAAAATGCTTCTCTAATTTATTAGTTCTATAGCTTTAGTTTCTGTACTTAACTTGCATGATATGCTGTTGCATTTTCTGACGTTTTATATGTAAAACACTTAATTCATGTCTATAATTAACATATTCTATAACATCTAATTTCCCTGAAAAGAATGCTTATTTAAATCTCTAGATAATATACAATAATTTCATGTTTAGCCTTATTAGTTGATTTGTTCCACTAAAGTTTAAAGAATCTACATAAATATTGAAATGGGGTATTTAGGTGTTATCATTCCAGAGGTATTTGAAGAACACTTAAATACACCATTTCGATTTTCGATACCTCTCTACTATAAAGGCTTGGTTTGGTCTGCTATTTCATTGGTGGTAGTGTCCA
>NW_013666899.1:266516-287379 GCF_000517525.1 Limulus polyphemus | reverse complement strand
TTTTTGCCAAATATACTACAATATTTCATAACTGAATATTTTTTTTCTTATCTTTCATGACATAATTTTGTGATTGCTTTAAATGTGAAAAATAGTTATAATTTTGTAGTTCTCTGAAGTTAAAATTGAGACTGTGGTGACTCAAATAAGCAACACTGATAACTTGGCAAATGCTTTGGCCAATTATGCCATTTGGCTTAAACACCGGCCTGGTTACAATTGTTGTGCCTTCATTTCTTGACCAGTCCACTTCCTAAAAAAAAGTTCAACATTGTTGTTGGACAGAATACCACATTAGAAGTTTCTGTAATAAAAATCACTTAGCTTTACATGCAGTTAACATAGGATCATAGTCATTGAGAGCTAAAAACTTAATTGGCTAAGTGTTGCACATTCAAGACCTGTCTGAACTTGTTTTCAAATTCCTTGGAAAATTCTCCAACTTTAACGTGTAAAGTATATAAAATTCCTATGTGTTTATTGTAGTTGATAATTTGAATTACACATACTACTAATGTTTCTTTTGTTTTAAATTACCTGTGAAAACATTGAGTCAAGGTAATATTTTTAATACATTTGAACATTAATATCTGTTAAAATGTCAGCTAAACTCATTTGTCTAATTATCAATGTTGTAACCTATAGTCGCATAAAGAAAAACATTTTTGATGAAACAAGAAATTCAGCTTAATCAAATACAGTACAACATATTGTGTTTTAAGTCTTGATATATTTGCAAAACTTTACTACTTTGTTCCAATAATTGGAAAATTTGGAAGTAAATGTTTTGCTACTACTGACCTTGTGTTATAATGAATATGGTTATTGCAGACTGGGATTTTATTAAGAAAATGTAACATTTATTGCATTTATGATAAGGATCCAATAGGTACAGAGTATGTTTTTCTGGGACATCTTGCCTGTAAAGAGGTTTCATGGTGGGAAAAAGTATAATTATCACTTTGGTTTTCTGTAATTTATACTAATAGAGACATCTAGTAAATATTAAAGAATTATTAGATAACACTTGTTCATTCTAGTTGCTTTTCCATGCATTTATTTCCACCTGAATAATAGGTGACATCACATTGACTCGTACTTTTCCTTCTACTTTTGTGATTGGGCAGAAATGGGATTCTTATTTACATGGTTAACCCTATCGCTACGGGTCAAAGGTCATCGTATTTGACTTGCATTCAAAATTTTATTGAACTACTATTTTATGAATTTATGTCAATAAGTTTGATATCAAACTATAGATTATAATTCAAATTTTAGTATTATACATTATTCAATTTCTTAATTTAAAAGTAAATATTCAAAAACACTTAAACATTGATTTTTGTGTGTCATGTACTATGTTGAATGCAGCACTGGTTCAACTTAGATGTTTGTGAAGTCAAAATACTAAGTCTGTAGTTTTGTATGAATTAGGAACTCAGATTACTGATATTGACAAGCTAGAATATAAAATAAGAACCTCCTGTTTTTTCTATTTGCTGAGATATTGCTCATGTACTGAATCAAACACGATAACCATTCAAAAGCTCAGAATGTCACCCTAGTGGCTTTCTAGCCATTTTCATGTGTTAGGATGCCATCTTGTTCTTTCGAAACAAAATTACAAGGAGGTAGGTTGTGTCTTTAGTCCGTTCAAAATTTCATATTTTTTTAGACCGAAATACAGGTTAATTACTAAACTTGATAAATTATAATGGAATTCTATGGTATCATATAGTAACTTATGATATTTTGGTTATTCCAATATATATAAAACCTAAAAAAATGATCTTATTTCATATTCTCCATGTGTGAAATTTCATAAGGCTTAACAAGCTATGAGAAGCTGCAACTGAGAACAAAGGTTGTAACAAGAAGAGATAATACTTTGCTTTACTTTTTCAGTTACTGTTCTATATTTTAAGAAAAATAAGCTTAAGAACTTGTTTGTAAATAGTAATAATCTATATACATATATAGTGTATAATAATTAAAATGTGACTGAAACAGGCAAGATAGGTCATTTTGTAAAGACAAAGTCAGTTTTATATTATTCAATACTGTAACGTGAGTGCATGTGCACTGTATCATTGTAACTTCTGTATTGTTAGCCAGGCACAACTGGAAAGTCAATATAATAAAAATAATAAATATATAAATGTATAATGTTATGAGATTTAAGGCTAAATAAACATTTGAGTTTTCATGTTATAATTTGTAGTCATTCTACAACAAAAAAGCATAATTTATATTTATTGTCTAATTTTGTATGGTGGTTACGGAGTCTGTCAAATTGACAGACCTCGTATATTTAAGGTAGAGAAAATAACAGACAAAGTGTAAAGTTTTATTGAAAACAAATGTTTCAAATGTATTTAGGAGGTATTTGAAATTACATAATTAACATTTGAGATTTTTGTGATGAAGAATAGTTTTTAATCATGACATGAAAATCACTTTGCAGTTGAACTAGTAGTGAAACAGACTTTATATGTTCACAAACAAATCTTCAGTAAAAATACTTCATTAGAATTCAGATTTTCTTGTGTACAAAAGACTTGGAATCATTACTAAAAGTCTACCAAATTTTGTGAAGATACAGATACAGCATTAAAAGTTGTAGTACAAATACTTAACATGTGCAAATGTATATATGAACTTTTATTTTATAATGAGCCTGTTGCAAAAGTGTTAAAGTACATCTCACATCTTGTATTAGAAATGACCAAGAATATTGTCAATAATGCTGAACTACATAGTCTGCCCCCCATCCCTCCCCATTGCTTCCTTCCACTGTGTTACAAATTCCTCCAAAACCTTTTGAGACAAATTATGAAATGTTTGAAACTTTTCATTTCTCTATTAAATTAAACCTCTGTGCAGAAGAAAACCTTTCCTCCCAATTTGTTTTAAATATACTGTACAATGATGTAGGTGTTAGACAGTGGACAATATCTGTATGTTAATATAATGCCTTGCACATGCTCAGTATTCTAAAGTTTTTTTAAAATTCCAGTTTACAGTTTTACCAGCCATTGATATGGAGTGTACAATCAAATGCTATTTTGAAGTCAAGTGCGTAAAAATGTAAAGCTTCTTTTTACTGAGTGAATGGTATGATGTGTTAATAAGCAGTATCAAGGATATTCACGCATCGTATAATCTATTGGCTAGAATAGGAGAAAGTTGCAGTAAGCCAGCAGTAGTCTTAACCCTAATTTATCAATATTTTGATAACAGTGTACAGACAACCAAATAAAAAAAACATTCATGTAGCATAACCTTTTCATGTATTTTACAGTATGATTCTTCCAAGTTATAGTAAATCTCAATTTGTGCCTAAGTTTGTCTGTAAATGTATCTTCCAGTTACAAAGTGCCATTTTCTTTTAGCTTCTCTGAAAATGTGAGTATCCTCTCCAGTTACCAAGTGCCATTTTCTTTCTTTTCAAGAGGGATTTATTTGGTGAAAAATTTATTGATAAATTTTTAAGAAATTTATTGGAAAATCTACAAATTAGCCAATTCTAGATGATAAAGTTGATTGATTTATGATAATAATTATTATGATTATTGGACAATCAAATAATATTTATCTAGAGAGAGAACTCATTTTTTATATACAGAACATTTTTTTGTTTGTGGTATTTTGTATCTGAATGCACATAGTTTGTATAATGTAAAGGCAGTGCTGTGTATTTCATAGTAATTAAAACAGTTAAGTGACATGCCTAGACAACTTGTAAGAGGTTAGGTACATAGTTATGAGCTAATGGCCATCTGTGGCATCTCAATGACTGCAAGGCTAACCTATTCTGCAACATATGATACCTACCAAACACCTCTAGTATAAAAGACATCTTGAACCAATGATCTGTTCAAAAATGAAAAACCAGTCAACTTTATTAAATAAGAGACTCCAGATCTAAAAATGCTTTGAAAACCTAGGTATTGAAGATAAGTATTAAATCTCAGTAGGGTGACAATTCCGGTATTCTAAGTATCTATAAAGAAATGAAGAAATTCATACACATAAACACTGCTGCGAGGGATGACATATCCATTCTCCTAATACTTTGCAAAGCATAGTACTATCTACACCCACCCCTTCCTTACACATATGGTGACATTGTCTGTACTTTTCTAATCTTTATTTCATTTTTGCATAGTTCAATGAAGTTTAAAAAGCTCCCCCCTCCCACACACATTACACTCTTAATCATATTTGATGTTTATAATACAACCGAATACTAATCAAGTATTTGATGCATCCACTGATTATCATTAAGATCTTGATATACAAATCTGGTTATTTTATTCTGTGAAAAAAGCTGAGAATAATATCTGAAAAAAATTTGATAGTAATAAACAATACATTATAAATATAAATGATATATTTATACAATGTGTAATCTATAGCTTCAATCATCTGAGAACTGTTTTTTTGTGGTTTTATTATTCTATAATTTTTATTTTCTACTCATCCATCTATAGCATATTTTTATAAATGTAGATAAAAATATGTGAATTGGTGTTTTAGAATGTTATGAAGTATGAATCTTGTTAGACATGCAAAGATATGCTTTATACTATACCAAATTATTTTAGATAAACTGTTTACTAAAACATCATGTTATTGATTTCTTAGTACCCTGGAGATAGTGTTGTAACAGGTCATGGATTGATTCATGGAAGAACTGCCTTTATCTTTAGCCAGGTAAAAAATATTCAATGTTATCCTGATTTTGACAGTAATATAAAATAACCAGAAAATGATAAGGATTATATATTTCTTTTACTCCAATAAAATTATTAATGTACAAAATATTTTTTTATTCTTTCAAAATAAGTAAAAAGTCAAACAATCTATTCTCTTTTTTTCTGCAACTTAAGTAAGAAAATACTTTTTTGTGGGTCTTTCTTTATAAAATAATTTATAGATGTTTGTTAGTTTAATTTCTTTGTTGTATTTTAAAAACTACTTAGGAAAAACCTTGTACCTATATGAAATTCAACAACTGTCATCTACTTTAGTTTTTAATATTTTGGTATTGAAGTAAATAACTAGGAAGTACTTTGAAGTACTCTTTTTACTACTTAATTTGTAAGGGTAAACATTTTTGTTGTAAAAGCTATTTTGTTTGTTTCTTGTAGTAATGGTAGCAGTGTTAACAATTATGTATAATTTTTCTCTTAAAATAATGTTGACTGTTTTTTCCATATTGAGATTGAAAAGACCAATTGTAAAATAAATAAATTAATTTGTAACTTTGTCAGAGTTTTGTTATAAGTGGGCTGGGATTCATTTACAGTAGGTGCCTGTGACTTGTTGGAGATAAATTTGAATAGTAAATAGACAGCTCACACTCCACTTGTTTTAAAATAATATGTTCAAAACAAGTTAAACATATTTACAGAAATTCTTTACATCATAGGATATAACAGTTGTATCTAAAACTCTAAATAATTATCTTTTCTTGTCAAAGATCCACACAGGCTGTTTCAATTACTTTATAACCCAATTTACAAGACAAATTATTTTTCTCTAGTCTGTGATAACTTCACTTACGTTACCCCATGGGTTACCACAGTTCTTTCCAGAATTTTACATAATTGTCTACTTTTTATTGAAGTCCACACAAGCAGATTCAATTACTTCACAACACCCTTTGATAAGACAAATTATTCTCCTTTATTTCTGATAAAATGTGAAACTCACTTTAAAGTATTGCCCATTACAGGTAAACTAACAATCACGCAGTCTAACTTCACTTTCACTACTTAACTTTTTCCTTACTTAAATTCTTTACTAATTTCTTTGTGAATCGCCTGTCACAGCTAAACTGCAAATCACTGTCTAGATCTGTCTAATTATCTCTCATTTAACTTGCTTTCTTCTATCTGCAGGTATTTATCACACATGACAGAATAATCTAGAAATCTCTAACCCTCTAGTAGCAACAATATTACACATTAGTAAAACTTGGAAACTTCGAGTAAGATGACATCAACAATATTACTAAAGCCTAGTACAACAATGAAATTGCATACACATTGTATGACTCATACCGAGTTACGTAATGAAACTTGTCATAACTATTGCTTTTAAAATAATTAATTTTTAACACTCTTTTTATGAAAACTAAATAATCATTAAATATTAAATCAACTAAAAAAAAACTTACACCAAACAGTCTTGTATATCCAACAAACTTTAACACTTGCCACACTAGCTAACCTGGCATGTTGATGTGGATCCAAAAAAATGAGTCATTCTGGAAAGTTTTTTATTAGACCAAATGAAGACATTTGGCACTGTTTTTTGAGGTCTAGGTTGCTGGAATCATATATAAGAAATTTAAACTAGTGGCACAGTAAAGCTCAAGGTTGAAGCACATGCACGATACATGAAAAGATAATTTCCCTAGTGATTCTCAAATTAAAAATGCCATTTCTACAATGAAGAGTAAATATAAAAAGGATGGCATAATGCCCAGTATGGTACCTTCATAGTATAATCCATGTAGAGTTCATCATGTCATATTTTCATTAATATTTAGTTTTTTCTTTTGGAAGTTGTGCTGAGCTTCATTCATTGAGATCTGTTGAAATAACCCTAAACCACTGTTTTTCATAATCGCCCCCCCCCAAACCTGTTAACCATCATAGGCTGTATACTAAAATATGCTTAACTGAATCATGTGGCAGGTCTTAATAATCCTTACATAAAACTTTATTTACATGGTAAAGTTTCAGAATTTTTGGTCTAAAATGTTTGTGTAGGAAATGTAGAAAATAGTAAGTAAATGTATTGTCTATATCTAGCATTGTGTATGAATGTGATTTTCTACAATTTCTGCTTTTCATAGGATTTTACAGTCTTTGGAGGTAGTCTGTCAAGTATCCATGCCAAGAAAGTCTGCAAAGTGAGTTTATAAATTTTATTTTATTTCTAATATATTAACATTTATTGCATTTGATATTATAAAAAGGTCATATAGGTGTTGATATAAAGCAATCTCCATAATACATTGTTTTGTTCTTTGTTTTTCATCCCTATTCTGACTTGTTCTTTGTTAACAGCTTTACTTTGAATATTAAAACATATGAGGATAATAAAATAAGGATAAAAACAATTTCTCTCTTAACTTGTATATTGTATTTAGAATGATTAATTTGTTTTGGTCTAAAACTTAAACACTAACATGATTTGTACATTTTTTGAGATCAAACATTCCATGTACAAGCGTTTCCTTTATAATTCTGAACATGCGAGTATTTTGTTTTGAAACTTGTATATAAATATTCCCTTTACATATACATTTTATCTTTCATTCCTGAGAATTAGATTTGATTTTTGTATCTTTTGCTTTCTTATATTTCATGAAAATATTTTTTAACTAACACTGAAATGGTATTTGTTCTTAACTGTTTTTCCATTTGTACAAAACATAACAGCACTAACAAAGGGCTCTAGATTGTTTTATCCATCAAGTATGATGACTAAATGATCAAATTAAAGTAAATAAACTTTTACCTTTTGATGATGTCTCATAAAATTTCATGAGGCTTTTCTCCACCAATAAACCAAGTAGCGTGTACGGTGTGCACAATACACGTTTATGCTTAGTTAGTACACACAGTCACTAATGTATTTTTTACCTCAACAATACCATTATACTTTGTACTCTACCATTTTTGTTTTAATCACATAATTCACTTACATAAACTAAATGCTTCTCATTGGCTGTTTTTTGCACAGCTAGTTTTCTGTATTTTCTTTTTCTGAAACTAAAACCATCTAATTTTATTGCAGTGATATTACACTTTGTTTAAATATTGTCATGGGGGAATTCTGACTTTCATTTTCTTGACTCTTTGCAACCTTTTCAGTGGGTGCACAGACAAAACTGGACTGGAGGGTGAGATGTATAGTGCTTTATGGTCCATTGCAGATATTCATCTTTTTGATTTGAGCAGTATAATTGCCAAACAGAGTTTGCCTGCTGTCCCTGCTAATTATTCTTTCTGGAAGACAAAGGAATATTTATTTCTTTAGATTCTAAAGGTTTTGATCATAAAATTAATTACCTTTCTAATTTGATAAGTATTTCCATTTCTGGTGTCCTTTATATTTATTTTTCTTTACATTTGTACAACTCGGGCATTCAGGTGATCTTCTTTGACCTTTTGTCTTCTTCATATCAGCCCCATTATACTGGTTAATGAATTTGTTTTATCACAAAGCCACACAATAGGCTATCTGTGCTCTATCCACTGCAAGAATTTAAACCCTAAATTTTACCATTTAAAGTCTGTACATTTACCACTAACCTACTGGAGAACTCTTAATGAGTTAACTGGTACTTACTGAGAAAACTATATTAGCTTGGCTCTTTGCTTGTTTCCTTGCATTATAGCAACTACCTGGATGTTCCAGCCTCCAGTTTCTCCCCTATTTGAGGATGATTTTTCTTACTAACTAAGGGTATCTTCTTCTAGTACTTTTCTATTTCTTTGTTTTTTTGCATTATACAATTTATCTTTAGAACAGTTATTACATGAGAAATACTATCATCATAATGATTTTGTTTCAAGAAGCTCTTATCTGCCAGCTTCACCTAACATAACTTATAAATCCATTCAAATAACATTTACATTTCCTGTAGCTCTGTTCAACATGTAAATGTTACTTTATTTATTACTGGCTACAAAACATAATGTCTTGTTAATTTGTCATGTATCAACACATTTTTTTGTGCTTTTTTTATTTAATGGTTTGTTTCACTTTTCAAACTTTAAGAATTTTTGCCACAGCTTTGTGAGAACCAGTTCATTCTGTTCTTCAAAATATACATAAAAGCATAAAGAGAAAGAAAACAAACTTAACAGCTAAGCCTAAAATAAGGTTAATTTAGTGCTGTATGTTTGAAGTACATTTATTTGATTAAGTCTATACGTGTTAGATGTACAAGGAAAGTTATGCCAGTTAATCTAAACATTAGTGTTCAGAAAATATGCTAAAAACTGCAATTGTAAGATAGAGAAAACTACAAGATCTTTTAAGATGATTCCTGTTTTCAGAAAATACTGGTATGGCTATTTCTTCTGATACATATCACAAGTTATATTCTTATTACAGGATCTCATTTTGTCATATGTTTTTTTTTAACTGTAATTAGACAAAAATGTGATATATTACAGTTACTTGCTGAGTAAATCTTATTTACAAAGGGAATTTCCTTGCAGAAAATCTTAGATAAAGGAAGCAATTATAACAATTTTTGTAAGTAAACACACAGAGGCATCACTAGGTGCTTAAGAGATTCGGGGCTTGGGCCCATGGGTGTGGGAATGTTTGATGTTTCAGTATGATATTGATCATAGTTTTCTGTTTTGATTTTTCAAGACACCAATTGGAGATTTGGGGCATGGCCCATGTTCCAGTGCCTAGCAACACCTCCATAAACACCTGTTGACCATAGTAATAAGATAATTTACAAACTAAATCAAAACATTTTTTTATTTTGTAAGATAGAGTAGTTTAGTAATTTAAGAGACAATTATTATGAGATTTTAATGAATAAAATAGTTTTTAAAGTAAGTAATTTAGCATAACCCTGAGTTTTTTTTATGCTCTTGCTTCGGTGCACTTTGGTAAATTATATTGGCAGTTCTAGTGAATAAAAGATTATTAACTGAAATAAAAGGTTTTTTTTTAAAAAGCTAATTCCTGATACAATCTTAAGGTTATGGATCAGGCCATGCTTGTTGGTGCTCCAGTCATAGGTCTGAATGATTCTGGTGGAGCAAGAATCCAGGAAGGTGTAGAATCTTTGGCAGGATATGCTGATATTTTCCAGAGAAATGTCATGGCTTCAGGAGTCATTCCTCAAATTTCATTAATCATGGGACCTTGTGCTGGTGGTGCAGTTTACTCACCAGTTCTAACAGACTTCTTATTTATGGTGAAGGCAAGTATGTTTGTGTTGCATAAAAGCTTTGTTGGTGCCAAGAGTTTTTGTTAATAATCACCTCTCTCACTTGGATATATATATAAAATTGTATGTTTAAGCATGTTCTTACAAGTTTTTAAAGATGTAATAAACCCACATATCCTTCCAACAAAATAAGTACATTAGTATTAACTTATCATACTTTTATGTGCAGGAATTTTACTCTTGAACAATTGTTGACTTTTATCATAAGCAAGAAAATCTATTTCACTTTCGTTGAAAATGTTTTATGTTAACATCATGTTATTTGTCATTCGTTCATATTTTTAATACTTTCAGTAATTCTTAGCACATTTGAATTAACCTTTTGCTAATTTAATAACAATACATTTACAATGCTTTTATGATACAAATAAAAGTAGATTCATAACTAATTTTTATTTTCAGGACACTTCATACTTGTTTATCACAGGCCCTGAAGTTGTAAAAGTAAGTGTTATATTTAATCATTTTATAAAGTGAAAAAGGAAGAATTAAAAATATTGCATGATATGATGTAATGTGATATAATATTAGAAGTAACATAATTATTAGATATACTGTCACTGTGACTTTTCAGAACTTTGTATTTTAAAAATGGTATTTTTTTTTATTTTGCCATTACATAACTAAAATGACAAATGAAGATATTTATTACAATTGGGTGAACAGGGTACTTACTAGGGTTCCACAGTGAAGGGTCTTTCAGTTTTTATTCAAGAGTCCCATCGGTTTCGTAGGTAGAATTAATAAACTAAAAAAAAAACAGGAAAAAAAGTACTTCAGTGTCAATGAAAAACTGTATTTACAATGTACACTACGTGTTTAACTTCTGCAAGTGAAAAAGAGCACGTTAATGTTCAATGAAAACTTTATTTACAATTTACACTGCATGTTGTTTCCCTTTATGATTTATTATTAGTTTTAAAAAAGTTAAGGGCACTTTGGCACTCAATGAAAAAACTTGTTTATAATTTACACTTTATGTTACTTACCTCAGCAAGTGCTAAATTAGGACAATATGCAAAAAGATAAAATTAACAGCTTTTCCAGTAAACATGAAAATATCTTCTGTTTTTAAGGTATCTTTACTTAAAAGTGACTTCTTGTTTTCCTTTATTTGTTTTGGTCCACTTAACATGTTGTTTATAAACAAGTTATTGTAAGAACCTACTTGTATACCAACTACTAAACTTTGATATCTTACAAATTATTTTCAAGCAGAAAATAAAGAAACACCTTGAAGATTTTAAAATAAAACCTACTTATTGATGTCATTTGTCTCTAAAATACATGCATCGCATCACTCTAGGAATAATAAAACACTGTCATATAACGAACATGATTTTATAATGCTTTTGGGGGATAATATTTAACTGTATATGAGGTCAGTTGATTTGACTAACCTTGTAACTACCATAAGTTAGGAAATAATTATAAATTTCCTCTATTTTCATTCTGGAATGGCTGTAAATTAACAAAAAACACAATTGTTTATCCTAAGTAGCTTAAAGCTTGTAACAGTACATATCTATTTATACTTATAGTTTTAGTTATATTGCCCTTTGAACTGTGTCTAACTAATATTCATGCCATCTAAATTGCAAATAACATTGGGAATGTGCAGCTCACATTATGGTATTGAATTACATGATGCAAGGACTGCTTGCGAGCATACCTCATAAAAAAGAATATTATTATTCATATTATTATTAATTTTGCTTTATCTGACCTAAAAAGTTTTCAATTTTTACATTTAATTACTTTTATAATAAGAAATAAAGAATACAGATGAAAAATAAGAAATAAAGTACTTACCCATGTCTTCTTTTTTTATTTTGCTGTTGACTGTCAATCAAATTTGTTATTTAATGCAGTAGTACCATTACGATAAAAAAGTAGAGTTTATTTAATTAAATTATGCAACAAAGAACACAGAATAATAACATGCAAAAAAATAAACAATGTTCCATAACTATCGCAGTTTTTTGTGGTTTTCTAACTTTGTGACAAATGCTGTTAAAAAATTCAGCTAAGCTCTTTAATGTGTTTCTGTGTGAGTAAAGTTTGAACTGGAAAGAAAACAGATAATTATCTTTACAAAAAACAATGTAATATAATACTTTATTTGATAGAGTAAAAAATTTGACTTTCTGTTGGTTATAAATATAAATATTAGCAAGTTCTGAAAGAGAGGATGTGACAGGTGGGTGTGGCAAGAGGAGTCACATTTTCTATTTTATTGCTCTGTAACTAAAGATTGAAGGCTATCTAAATTATGCTTTGCCTGGGTGATGACAATATTATAATGAGTAATTTACATTAAATTTCATACTTCTTGGAGGGGTAGTAAAAACATTAGAGAAGATGGAAGACATAAATAATAAACATCACAGTTCTCATACTAGGTGAGATTGAGAGTTTTTTTTTTTAATATTTCTTTATAAAATTAAAACTTAAATAATACTAAATTTAGATTTATTATCTACGTTATGATGCCAAGTTTATTCATATACAATGATAATAAAGTAGTTCAATTTGATTTTTAATGTAACTGTGAAAAGTTGTAACATGTGCACTTTGATCTACCCAAGGTGAATGGGTTAATAATGTGGTACTTTCACATGGCTTTATTTTCATTCAATTTATTGTCATTGATGAAATCTGTTAGAAGTTGATGGTGGACAGCTGTATGCAAACTGTATGCTGTTTAGTTCTTTACGGTACAGAGTTTGAAGCAAAGTACTTGTGCTTGTCTTGCTTATGGGGCATTTAGTGGTGCGTATTTGGTATCCTTGGGGTAAAATCTCGCATGTCTCAACAAATTCACGTGCATATGAGACCAAGAGTTTGGGTTAACTAGAACCCTGGTGAATATAAAAATTAAAAAGTTATGTGTGAATTTTTTTACTTTCCAGTTGAATTGGAATGGTCTATCCTTTCATTGGGGGTGTGTCTGTGAGCATTCCGCCACAATTTAATTCTTCGTATTGTCAGTCGACACTGTGGAGCTGTAATACATAATTGAATAGAGTTGCTACAAGTTCTTCAAATACCTATAGAATGATAGGTTCTTTTTTGTGAGTGTCAAACACTTAAATACACCATTTCAATTTTTGATACCTCACTACTATAAAGGCTTGGTTTGGTCTGATATTTCATTGGTGGTAGTGTCCAGAGTCACTGATAAGAAGTGGAGTTCTCTGAAACTAGTCTGGCTCACAGACACACACCCCTAATAAAATGATAGACCACTTCAAGCTTTTACTTGTTGTTAAACAAATGTTTAAACAACTCTATTCAATTACATATATATTCATAAGTGTAATAATATCGGCGGTGTGTACTTCTTCTAGCATGTGATTGGGACATAAGGGACACTCCACAAAGTAATTCGAGCCAATATGATCATAGAAAGTTTCTTCATTTTGAAATTTTACAAAACATGTCATACACTTGAAATCCGTAACTAATTTGACTGTCCCCCAGTTATGCTGGACATTAGATCTTTTGTAGCGTTTATTAACAAAACTTCAAGTTAGAAAAAGATAAGTTTATCCAAAAATAAGAACAAAATCTGTAAAAGTTCTTAACAAAATATGTTAATTATATTGCTTCTTATGATAAAAGATATGGTCTACAAGAAAAGGCGATTCTTTCACATTTTATATATACCTCTAATTTACTGTTTATCATTATAAAATATACTTTACATACAAAATAAGTTATATGTAAGTTTAATTTAATTAATGAAGAACGGGTTTTGTATGTAACTGAATTTATCTGTTCTTCCACTTTACATAACGATACAGAAATCTAGATGTACATAAATGACCCAAGGTTTGAGGGTACATTAAAACGTTATTTCCTATTTTATGTTACTACTTTTTGTTTTCGATCTACAACTCACATATCTGTAGTATAAAATTACTATTATTTACAAATACAACTTACCAAAATCTATACATAGTCAAACTTCTACAGTGTTTACTTGTTTAGATACGTAAAGAAATGTCAGTACTGTCTTATTTATCTTAAAATTTGGGTTGTGTTCATCAAATTCATCTGAGGGGCTAATTCCGCTGACAAAGTGACAACTCGTTAACCTTTGATGTTTAGGAATAACACAAACTGAAACATGTATGAATTAAAAAAGTATTGAACTTCCAAGATTAGATTAATTTTCACACAAGTCTATTACATTTCAGTTAGCGTACATTTCTTGAATACCTTCTACTCGGTTAAACTCTCCTCCTGACCTTTGGTCATCAGTCATATGGCAGTCAATGACTGCAACTTGAGAATCAACCTGTTTTATGTTTGAACATAAAGAAAACAAGAACCAATACATTTCGTCTTATATATAACAACAGAGAACACTGACTGTAACAGTAAACGAGAAGTTGTAAACGTTATAATATTTACAGAAACTAGATATTCACCGTAGTAACGGCAACGTTATCAATATGATGATATTCACCGTAGTAGCGGCAACGTTATCAATATGATGATATTCACCGTAGTAACGGCAACGTTATCAATATGATGATATTCACCGTAGTAACGGCAACGTTATCAATATGATGATATTCACCGTAGTAACGGCAACGTTATAAATATGATGATATTCACCGTAGTAACGGCAACGTTATAAATATGATGATATTCACCGTAGTAACGGCAACGTTATCAATATGATATGATATCATATGATATCATTCATTTATATGTTATAGAATATCATAATCTTCAGTTGCTTTAGTGCTGAACGAAAATGTAATGTGTTGATTTTTTTTATGATTTCTATGGAAGCAGAGTTAACACCATCTGGCTCTTGTGCAATATAAGGAACTAAGAATGCGTTAAATACTATTCTGTTACATCGCTCTCTCATTGGTACAATAAGTAGCATGGATACCGTTGTGGACGTTTTCAATACGGTGATCTACTTGTATGTTCTGTGATCATACGACAAATGGTATGGTCTATGAGGAACGGCATGTCTATCCTTTTATATCCAATCAATTTATAGAGAGCGTTCATATAAATTCACATGAAAACATGTCAGACATTCACCAACATGATTAGATTGATCTCCAGAGACCGCTGGTCAAAGGGGTATGGCCTGTCCAGACCATGCTTATTACTGCTAAGTTCGTATTATTCGTACTGAATATAACATCAAAATAAAGTTTTAGTTTTTACATCTTAAACGTCAACGAAGTTGTTAGATGGTTAACGAAAATTTGTAAAGTCCACTGTAGTAACGGAAATAAGATAAGGTTTGGTTTGAATTTCGCACAAACCTACACGACGGCTATCTGCACCAACTATCCCTAATTTAGTAGTCAAAGACTAGAGGAAAGGCAACTAATCATCACCACCCACCACCAACTCTTGGGCTACTCTTTTACCAACGAATAGTGGGATGGGGATTCGAAGCGCCCTAACCACCTGGCCATGCCGGCCACCAATAAGATAAGGGTTCTCCCTTAAGTTGCAGTCATAAAAACCTAGGCTCATATATCAAAAAGCCAACGTTGTCTAGTAGGGATGAGATAACCTAATTTATCCACCCTCGGAATGATTTGGAGATCATCAATATAAACGTTCAATTGGCGGCAAATAAATGTACAACGCGGAAAATGGCCTCCTGTCGCTACCATGTCTATCTATTTCGTAGAAGAAAAGAAAAAAAAATCAGGTGTGTGTTGCATCGTGGAACTATGATGTCACTTCCTCCATTTAAACACAATTTAAACTATGACGTCATCGTCTGTGGTGCCTATTACGTAACAGTTATGTACCTCTCAGGTATCAGCAGCTTTTGTCTATTACGCAGTAATTATGTAACCCTCAGGTGTCGGCATAACATCCATATTGTGTAATGGTTATGTAACCCTCAGGCGGTATCGCTTGATCTCCACTTGCATGGTTACCCCAAACCGAGACGGAATCCTTTGGTCGGTGAAGTACACCCCTAACTATTGATGTACAACGCACCCGAAGCCTATGATCCAAGTATAAGTCATAGGTGTAGGGTAAGACGATACAACGGAGGTGCATTTTACTCTAAGTCACTCATTGTAAAGCAATCACACGTTTTAAAAACTAGTGAAATGGAATTGTATTCCATTATGCTGTCTATAAGTCTCTATTTTTTCAAAATATCTACTGAGGACATACATGGGTGGTCATTTTACTAAATGGGACCATTTTATCTTCCCCCACTTAGAATTTGGGTAATAATTAAACGTGATGTATTTTTAGCCGCGGCATATCGGCTCTTAGAATGAATTTTAGTTTTGTTTCGGTTTTTCAAGTACAAACTTTTAGCTCATAGCTCCGTCAGCTCTTGACCGATTTGAGATCTAATTACAGTTTTGGTGGTCAGAACCTTTCGATTGATGTATTTGGCTACTCCCAAAGTCTCATAGATTAATTTTCTCTATGTAATTAAAGTTCAAGTTCAGAGCTTTTTGGTATCAAGAGTTCGCACTTATCACCAATATTGTTTTGTATTATCTTCATCACAGTTCATTTAACAACCTCTTCAATGTTTTTAAAACTGCTTTGTTTGCACCACTTTTCTCCAAATAGAAAATGTATTTTTTTTCTGAATGTACTTAATCGGGAAATTAAAAACAAAGCTTATAATTTGATTGCAATTTAGTGTACAAAGCCTAAGAAATATTTGTCATACATAATTTTAATGGACTACTTGCGTTCTGTACACCACAGCGATTGAACTCTGAATAACTTTGAAACTTACAATGAATTACTGCAAGATACATGTTGTTGGGCCAAGTGGTTAGATTGCTTGACTGTAGAGTTAGGATTTCGTAGTTCACGTGCCGTTACTGTCAAAACAATCGTGATCCTTACTTTGTGCCCGTCCCATCAAACACACTCGCCCTTTCTGCCGTGAGGACGTTATGATGTTACGGTCAATCTCACTACCGTTGGTAAAAGAATAGCCCAAGAGTCGGCGGTGGGTGGTGATGACTAGCTGCCTTCCCTCTAGTCTTTCACTACTAGATTGGGGCGGCTAGCGCAGATAGCACTCGTGTAGCTTTGCGCGAAATTCAAGAAAAAGCAAACCTTACTTTGTGGCTGTGGGTGCAGGACTGTTTTAATGACACTGGGAGTCCCCGGGCACAGTGTAAATTGGGAACCTCTACCTTATTACAATAGGAAACGCGTAAATTGCTTTGCTAATTGAGTTGTTTTGTTGTACCTTTTGGATTTCGTTTTTTGTTTCTCTGAGTCTTGAGACATGAATGAAAGAAGTTGAAAAACATTCGGAAATACTCTTTCTTTGAGATCATGTCTTTAAAATTAACCTTTATAAGAAAATGCAATAACTCTGAAATAATTGATTTATATTGTACATGCTACGCACATACGTTTTGGTCAATACAGATGTTTATATCTATCAAAAATAAAAAAAGCTTACACATCGTTGTTTGAGTCCTAGGCATGCTCCCAATTTGTGCAGTGTTTTACGATGTCATTACGTGGGTGCATTATAAGAGTGACTGTCAAATCCCACTATTCGGTCTGACAAGTGTAGCCCAAGAGTTTGCAGAGGGTGGTGTTGACTAGCTGCCTTTCCTTTTAGTCTATCACTTTAAAATTAGGGACGGTTAGCCCTCGTCTAGGTTTGCCCGAAATCCAGTAAACAAAAAAAAACGTGCTTAAGCATATCTACATTCTACACTTTCAGTGTGTTTATGAAAATAACCTTATGACAAGAACACAAATCGAAATACAATCTGAACCTTTATAGTTGAATAACATCTCTAATTCACAGTAAAAATAAGTTCATTTTATCACTTTGTTTTTTACTTGTAGAAAGTTTGCATCGAGTGTTAGTTTGTTATAGAGCAAAACCCATTGGGCTATCTGCTGTGTCAACCGCGGGGAATCAAACCCCGGATTTTAGTGTTGTAAGCCCGTAGATTTACCGCTGTCCCACTGGGGAACGAACATTGGACTATCTGCTGTGTCCCCCGCGGACAATCGAACCCTAAATTTTAGTGTTGTAAGCCCGTAGATTTACCGCTGCCCCACCGGGAAACGAACATTGGACTATCTGTTGTGACCACCACAGTGAATCGAACCCCGGGTTTTAACGTTTTAAGTCAGTAAACTTGCCACTGCCCCACCGGCAAACAAACATTGGACTATCTGCTGTGACCACCACAGGGAATCGAACCCCGGGTTTTAACGTTGTAAGTCAGTAAACTTACCACTGCCTCACCGGGGAGTATTTTTAATATCCATATACATGTAACTTGCTGTAACATTATTTTTTGGCAATTTTTTTTTTCTGCATGGATGTATTCTATAGAATAAAACTACTATTAAAATTAAATGCCAATTTATGTTTATTTGTATTTTGTTAAATGGTGTGTATCTGTACGTTAAATCACACCTCTGACTGTTATGCTAATAGTTGTTGAAATTGACATTTTTAGTTTTACATATACGGCCATACTTAGAAGTACAATTGTCTTTCAACATATATCTGAAGTTTAAATATTTTAATGAAAAAAAAAAAGAAAACAGCTAAGTCCTTTAACTAAATAAGAATAACATTGTGTTTCGTGGACTAAAACATGCATATGGTGTAGGAATATGAAAAAAAATTGAAGGCAGCACAGTTTTTAGGATTAAAAAGTGTGACGTTAACGAATATATAGTTTGGTGGTATTTGCTTAAATTTGAATAATATTATGCACCATTTTCTTTCCAGATGCAAAATAAATTCCCGTAGGAAATTGGGATGCCTCAGGAGAATAGAACAATCTTTTTTATATATGATGATTTAATATTGCCTAAAAACAGAAGGGAATGTGGTTTCTTACAATGCAAACATGTGTTTGATTTAGTTATGCGTCGTATTTCAAAGTACAAAAAAATGCCGTTAACAAATCATCATAAAACACACTGTCTTCTATGATATCCGAAGCGTAAAAAAACAAAAAACAAAAAGAAACTATGGTATTGATTAGAATTAACTACAGTTAACATGATTGTTCCATTTGGGTCAAAGTTTGTTCTTGTGTCTTCTGTCAACATGCAAAGTATATGAAGAACAATAATGGCCAAAAGTCCGCAATCTATAATCGTTCGTAAGGAATGTTAGGGTCACTATACTCTCACACCACTTGTGTCCAGAGAAGATCAGAAACGAAGCAAGTAACTCTATTGAGTTATCGACCAATGTGCCCCTAACAAAATAAATAGCCCTCAGTGGCACAGCGGTATGTCTGCGGACTTGCAACGCTAGAAACCGGTTTTCGATACCCGTGGTGGGCAGAGCACAGATAGCCCATTGAGTAGCTTTGTGCATAACTTCAAACAAACAAACAAACAAAAACAAAATAAATAGGATGACGAGGTTCATGAAATGAACACTGAGGTCACCAGAGACGTTGTTGCTATTTTTGTATTATTTTAGGAACACTTGAAATTTGTGAACTAAATATTTCTTTTTTTTTCCAAAATGTGAGTTCAAAAGACGCTCGTAACGTAAATCATGCTCGAATCAGTAGTCACTTTTAACACCACGATTAAACTGTGTTCTCTCAAAATTGCCGAGTTTATAGGAATTCTCTGTGTTACCTGTAAGTATAAAGTTATCCACTAATATAACACGTAGCGATGACAGAAATACGCATAGTCCTTTGTTTTATTATACTTCTCTTTCTTCAATTTCGGTTACTAAAGAGTGGTTTCTTCTCGTGAAACCGAAACCGATTCTGTATCTATTTCCATAAGGAATAAATACAGAGTGGCAGAAAAATCTGGAACCACAGGTGATTTGCAGCTTTTTTTTAACTTCAGATACGTCACTGATTATGGTTCTGTCAAAGCACGAGAAGATCGAATTGATTCTGCTGGTAATCCAAACTTGTTTCGAATTACAAATACGGCATGTGGAACACATTCTGTAAAATTAGTTTAAAAGGCTACGATTCCAGACTTTTCGGGCACCCTGTATGTCAACTTGAACAAGGCAAAGTTCGTTTCAAAAATTTTCCCGAATTTATCTTATAACTGAAACAGCATTTTCTAAGTTGATAGTGGCACGCTTTGAATTTTTCTGAGACACATGGCCTGGTCATTATGGCGCTCGACTCGCAATCTGCGAGTCGCGGGTTCAAATCCTCATCACTGAACATGCTTGCCCTTTAGGCCATGGGGGCGTTCATTGGTAAAAGAGTAACCCAAAAGTTGGCGAGATTGGTGTTGACTAGCTGCCTTCCCTATCACTGCTAAATTAGAGACGGCTAGTGCAGGTAGTCCTTGAGTAGCTTTGCGCGAAATTCAAACCAAACAAACAAATACTCAGGCACTCCCCCGGTTGCTCAGCGGTAAGTATATGCATTATAACTCTAAAATTCGGATTACGACATCCACGGTGAGCACAGCACAGATAGCCCATGGTTTAGTTTTATGGCTAACGACAAGCAAATAAACAAAATCACTCAGAAACATGCTTATTTTCTTTAGAAAAAAAATATATCGATAATCATATGAATTAAATGAGCAGATATGTTTATATATATATATATACGTGAAAAGCAAAATTTATAAATACTTTATGAACACTATTGTAGCATTATGCAGAAGTCATAGATCATGACATCATGTAAACATTGTACTATTATTTTCGACAGACAACTTTCTGTACTTTAGGTTTCTTTCAGAGCTTTAATTTTCTGTCTTCTGCTCTTCTGTCCCAGGTGCCCGGCATGGCCAGGTGGATAAGGCTCTCGACTCACATCTGAGGGTCGCGGGTTCGAATCCGCACTACCACCAAACATGCTCGTCCCTTTCACGCCGGTGGGGTCGTTATAA
>NW_013666899.1:263504-266128 GCF_000517525.1 Limulus polyphemus | reverse complement strand
TGACTAGCTGCCTTCTCTCTAGTCTTACACTGCTAAATTAGGGACGGCTAGCGCGGATAGCTCTCCTATTTTCCTCTATCTTGCGTTCTTAAAACCGGGAAATAGAGGATTAGTAGATGGAGTACAGATAAAAATGGCTAGTCGCACAATATATCCTACGATTTGTATATCCTAATGCAGTAGCATGTTGCCGCAAGGTGATTAGTACTTATATATTTAGTTCACGGCAAACTCCCGACCATTAAACGTGCAAGCTGCCATGAGTAGATTTATAGCCGGAGGAACACGTCACAGTCCTTTCCAAGATTGTTAAGTAGTGTAAAGGGACAGAGCAAACATTCTGAAGAGGGTGCCTTTAAGTGTTATCCGTGGAAGTGGAGAAAGACTTGAGCATAAAAGTACTTAGGACAGCGCACACCCCAAAACAGTATAGAACAACTTCTTCATCTGCAAAATGAATAAAATAGGCACGAAAGAGGACCTTCCGACACAGCGAGTCATTGCGATGAAGCTGGTCTTATCTTCAAGTATCGTTTAAAAAAAAAAGATTTAAGGATGACTAAAGTTCACAAGCTTCCAGCCATACCGCAAAATTAACGGTTGTTTTCATGACAAAAAATAGAGGGTTTAATGAATAGTTTTGTCAAGAAATGAAGCCTAAGAATGACCTCACTGTCCTTCGCAGACGCTACATACAATGAATATTATTGTATCTGGAAATAATGCGTACCTATTTGTTGCAGAATGGACATTATCAGCGATTGAAAAGGCAGTTCCAAGGATAGTACTGGATCTGAAACATCATCTGTATAAAATGTGATTAATTGTTTTCGTTTGTAGCTAAGCACAAATCTGCACAATGGTATCGAAACCTGGTTTCTAGCATTATAAAACCACAGACATACCGCTGTGCCAGTTTGATTAATCTCAGTACAGTCAAGCGGCAAAAAGAACACATATAATGTTCTTAGCCATTACAAATAAAGCCAGCGTCAAAATGGTTGTAATCATAAATACTTAAGTAACACAGTTAACTTAGATAAAGCTGATGTTATTAATCTTTAAAAACTTTTACATAATTAAAATCTGTGACTGATGTAGCTCTTGGTCAACGTATGTTAACTAGTTAGTTGAAAATATCATACTCACTAGATAAATATCACCATCAACATAAATAATAAAAAAGAACCCATGGCCAATTTAGAGAAAGCATTATTTACTTACATTAATTGGTTGCTGTTATGAATACAGTAATGAAATAAATAAATACTTTTATGTGGTGCAGCAAAAACCAAGCAGTATATTAACAGGTATAGCTATAGAAAATCCAGTTTCGAATATAATCATGAATGACATTACAAAATGTACTTTAATATATTAACGCATTCATTTGTTTCTGTCTAAAATGTAACCAGAGAACTCTAGCTGTGCCTTCTTTCAGTCAGTTGATTATATTTTTTAACGCACGAGAAGATGTAATAAAATAAAATCGCTCGCAACATCCTACATCTTTTAGCTTTGCTTTAACTTTAAGCCAAAAGTTAATTAATAAAGATTTCTGCATAGATTTTCATAAGGCTCGTTCTGATATAGTTAAAGATGTCCCTAAGTTTATAGACCACAAGAAAAGAAACAGGTCAAAAGCATCCACCGCCAAATTTTGGGTTACTCTTGTCTGACCAGGTAGTCGAATTCGACCATCAATCTTATAAGGCATCATCATCTGCTCCAAAGTGTAGAGGGCGTTTTATGCGGCAATATGGCGCGAACCATTAACTTCTGGCAAGCTAACCGTACGGCCACGCCCTGGACATATATATATAATATATTACACGCACACACGCATACATAAATACTTATACATACATATATAAAAACTTAAATACATACATACTGTTACATAAACCCTAACGTAAGAACACACACACATATATGTATATTCAAGTAGGTACATACGCACACACACACACATACATAAAGGGGCGTAACCTACATTATCAGTCACAATTCTCTTTCTCTCTCTCCACGAGCAATAGGATAAAGATTGTAATGCTGACTTAACACCTGCTACAACTTACAAAGAAACCATAAAAATAGTTGTTGTGGTCACAAATGCACCGGTATTTGGTAAAAATATATTTGCATGCTTCGAAACGATCTGGTAGAAAAAATGGTTGTCGCAGAAGTTTAAATAAACTGATACTTCTGACTTGAAATGAAACATTTCTGGGTGCCATCTTCAAAACCAATAAGGAACATGAAAATTTCTTCAGTAATTCACTCCAATAAGTCTTTTATGTTTTATTTTGTGATTGATTTAACGTTTCTTTAATCATAAATTTGTTATAATACTTATCCTTAAAATGAACTATAAATTTTCTTCTGGAATTATCCCGGGTCCCAGGGTAAATCAGGATCTGTGAGAATTTCATAATCATCATTATTGTCCATGAGATATTCGTTATAATTAGTTGAGACAATTATATAAAAAAACAGGTATTTTTAACTACGCCCGGCATAACCAGGTGACTAGGGCGCTCGCCTCACAATCTGCGGGTTCGAATCCCCGTCACACTAAACATGCTCGCCCTTTCAGTCGTGAGGGGTGTTATAATGTGACGGTC
>NW_013666899.1:259838-263298 GCF_000517525.1 Limulus polyphemus | reverse complement strand
CCATTTTTAATCAACAGACATCTAAACTGTTATGAACTTTGTTTATTACTATAATCGTTATTTAATCTTTCGTCACTTCAAATCGTTTTGCGAAAAGCAACTTCTGAGCTGATTACTTTAAAAATTACTTTATTTTTTTAAATAACTATGATAGGTCGCAAACAAGAATCAAACGATAAAAATATCTCGCCTTCCGAACGATAAAAATGACAAAACAAAAAGAATAAAATCATTTTTATAATTTCTTTCTCTGCCTAACTGTTAATTCTTGTTTGAGATTAGTCAACTCCGGAGTATGGAAGCAAGTCAAATAGCTCCCAGTTTGTAGTGGCTCCAAATAGCTCCCAGTAATTGAAAGTAAACAGACATATGGTATTAACAAATCGATTTCCAGTAAACTCCTTCTTTTTCTTCAGACTGAGTAAACAGAATACTTGCAGCCACGAACACGTTAAGTAGGAATGTCTTAGATGATATATAGTTTAAAAGAACAAATCTTTCAGAGAGAAAAGGTGATTCGAAAGTTTGCTTTTATCGACTTCCGAGCTGACTTATCTTGAGAAACAGCCCTTTTCTTAAGACCCAGACCTCTTAAATAGACTTTATATTAAGAGACAAGCCCAGGGCAAAGCCATAATCGTCTTATTTACACAAGAATTACAATGGGATACCTGGCTTCTCACAGATAAGGTATGTTAAAGCATCAACGCCAACCATATCAGAAAATCTGAGCTTTCCTAAAAGCAGGCTTAACTTTCACTTATAGCAAGTCTCCCAGGTTGAAGTACTCGCCGTGATGGAAGTGATTAGTGTTAGTTGTCTAATCGGTTTGTTAGTTATCAAACTTTACAATATTTTCATATAAGGGTTAAAGGTGGCAACACGAAAAAAAAAAGCCTACTTCTTTATCCACAAATAAAGTGAAATACTTGACTTTAAATAGCGTTTGGTTATTCTCATGGATCATCTGTATTCAACGTTTCAAATAAATAAGTAAAAACAACTGAGCATGTATTCGATGACGAGGAACCAGCTTTGAGACTAATAATGGTTGGAGACGGCTTGAATGGCAAAACCTTGTCGAAACGTTGTACATTTGCTGTTATGTTAAACTTATCTTAAAGTTTTTCTTCATTACCCATTCAAGTCGTCTCCAACCATTAACTGAGCATGTATTCGATGACGAGGAACCAACTTTGAGACTGATAATGGTTGGAGATGGCTTGAATGATCCACAAATAAAGTGAAATACTTAAAATACTTGACTCTAAATAGCGTTTGGTTATTTTCATGGATCATCTGTATTCAACGTTTGAAATAAATAAGTAAAAACAACTGAGCATGTATTCGATGACGAAGAACCAACTTTGAGGCTAATAATGGTTGGAGACGGCTTGAATGGCAAAACCTTGTCGAAACGTTGTACATTTGCTGTTATGTTAAACTTATCTTAAAGTTTTTCTTCATTACCCATTCAAGTCGTCTCCAACCATTAACTGAGCATGTATTCGATGACGAGGAACCAACTTTGAGACTAATAATGGTTGGAGACGGCTTGAATGACAAAACCTTGTCGAAACGTTGTACATTTGCTGTTATGTTAAACTTATCTTAAAGTTTTTCTTCGTTACCCATTCAACCATTAACTGAGCATGTATGTAATGTAAACAGCTATAATCTTTGTTACGTAACATATAAAATATTTGAAACCAAATTCTTTTAAACGTAATAACGTAGCTCTGCATTGATTTTTCACAAGAAATTTGAAAAAAAAAGTTCCAATTTACAACAAAGACTCGTTTTTTTTTTTTAACCTCACAATAAATGGATCGATTTTAATTAAAACCCAACAGTGAAAGAAATATATTAAATCAACGTGGTATAGTTTCGTATAACTTCCATTGGTTCATGCGATAAGCTTGAAGCCTTATCACGATTAAATCTGGGGTTCGATCCCCGCGACGAACGTGGCTCAGATAACCTATTGAGTGGTTTGGATAAAGAAAAAGCTATCAGAAAAGAAGTAACAGAAAACATCATTTTAAGATTCTATTTTAAACAATTCTATCCTTATCTAATCGCTAAAATAATTTTATTTTACAAGAAAAATTAATACTTTAAACAAAACTTGTCGTAAGTAATATCAAATATGTTTCTTTTATTAGATTCAATTTCAAACACCTATGCTTTAGCGCCATCTTTCGGTAGGCATTTACCCCTAATGATAAATATATATAATACTGAGAAGGATTCCAACACTGATATATTTTACTACTTACTTCAGTCAACATTCTAATATATATATTCGAAACGTTCATCATAAAACTACCTGTCATATTTTGTTAATTTTTAATGAATATATTGACAAAAATAAAACATGTAAACATGTACATTTTACATCCAAACTTAATAAAGTATGTATTTTCAATTTCACTGTTTCTGTTACATCCAAGAATAATTATGTAACCGAAAACCAAGTAGATTCGTAATTTTCACCCATATTCCCACTAAAAACAGTGAAATTGATTGAAGTTATACGATGTGAAAAATAGCTGATCAAAAATGGCGGTAATCCGAATACCATATAAAGGAATAAAGATAGGCAATATGAATGTATTCCCACCATCAGAAAGAAAAGAAAATTGTAAATGATTTTACAAAATGTAGTAATATAGGCTGCGATATTAAACAAAATACCTTACGTATTTTCCAGTTACATGAACTAAGAAGAACAACAAATAATATGATATCTGTGGCATTAATTATTAGCATGTATATAACGAATACTGTTGGGGGAAGCCTAGTGGTTAACGTGTGGGGCTGCGAATCGGAAGGTCCAATATTCGAGTGACAGTCAACTCCACTATTCGGTTAAGAACAGCCGTATCGGTAACGAGTGCTTCTGATAGGTTGCTTTTTCTCTATTATAAATTAGAAACAGGAGTTTCTGACCCAGCTGTTTAACTCATGGTCAGTGCCTTGGGGTTTCTAACACGGCTGCTCAACCCATGGCCAGTGCCTTGGGATTTCTGACCCGGCTGTTTAACCCATGGCCACGTGCCTTGGGGTTTCTGACCCGGCTGTTTAACCCATGGCCAGTGCCTAGGGGTTTCTAACCCGGCTGTTTAACCCATGGCCAGTGCCTAGGGGTTTCTGACCCGGCTGTTTAACCCATGGCCAGTGCCTAGGGGTTTCTAACCCGGCTGTTTAACCCATGTGCCGCTCAGGTTGAAAATGTCAAAGATTGTAATAAAACGAGTAAGAAAACTGGCTTTTTTGAGGATTTTAGTTGCTCAGTCACTAAACAGTTTTGTACTGAAAAGCTCCGGTTGGAAAGAATTAAATATAAGTGTAATTATTGCATTTTTAAAATCACCTGAATCCTCAGGAAGATCCTCTTGATATTTTACATATCTTAGTTAAACCCTTCAGAATGGTTTGTTTTGAATTTCGCTCAAAG
>NW_013666899.1:247765-259377 GCF_000517525.1 Limulus polyphemus | reverse complement strand
ATCCACCGCCAACTCTTGGACTATTCTCTTACCAACGAATAATGGGATTGACCGTCACTTATAATGCCCCCACGGCTGAAAGGGCGAGCATGTTTGGTGGGACGGGGATTAGAACCTGCGACCCTCAGATTGCGAGTCGAGCACCCTAACCACCTGGCCATGCTGGGCCACTTCAGAATGGAAAGGTTCAACTTAAAGTTAAATTACGTCTAGCATAAAGAGCTGGGTCGTAAGTGGACTTTAATACGTAAGGGTCAGGGGTAAATTTACACGCCTAAGGAGAACTCTCTTTCAGGGGAATATATTTACCCCTAAAATTACCCATGAGCGCTCTCACCACCAAGCCACGCTAGACTAAAGTACAGCTAATAGTCTTCATCTGTGTAACCCTGTAAGTTGTTTTTATGGCATAACATAGGCACATTATGTATTAGCATCATACAAGAATGAAACAAATATGCAATTTTTCGTGCTTCAGTTTGTTAGTAAAACATTTTGTTTTATAATTTTATCATTGAAAAAATCTTTTAACAACAACTACGTTTGGAGAAGATAAATAATCTATAGATTTTATTGTTGTTTTTCTTTCACACTGTTTGTTTGATGTGTGAATGTTTAACACATCCTGGAAAAACTAAGATAATAAATTATTAATATGTTTTTCCATAAACTCTCGTCACAGGTAAGAAGCCACTTGTTCCTATAATGTATACCATTTATTTTCGAAAAAAACAGCTTTACCAGTCACTCCCTATTTATACGTGTGCGCGCGCGTGTGTGTGTATTGTGTTTAATATTTTATACTTCTCACGACAAATACTTTTCAAACATCTGGAAGTAACATTTCATCCCATTCTTTGTTTCCAATATCTGTAAGTATATTACTGAACAGGTGAAATAATGCTGGAAGAAACACTGAATATGTTATAAGAAAGAAGAAACGTATAGAATTTATAGAAAATAAGATTCAAAGGAAGCACTCGTCCTGTAAATAACCACTCTGGGGTTTTGTATTCGTCGAGCAAAGAAATTTAAATTAGAGAAAAGAGCCTCTCTCCGGAATGAAGTCACTACAGATTGAAAAAAATAGTTTAATATACAAAAACACAAAACATCAAATCTCGTTTCACATGTATGTTATGTTACGTATCATAAGTTAAAATAATCTTTGCTTCATGGCTATCAAAAATCAATTGATTTTTGTTACATCTAAAACGTCAACCTTCTATTAATCTAAAAAAAAAAACTGACACATACATAACAAGATGGATAAGGGATTTAGATATGTTATCGTGATCTTCTTAGGGCCTGTGAATCACTGAAAAACTTATATTATTAAAAACAGTAATTTTTTTTTTAGTTTTTAATAAGTGGTGAATTAACTAATGTTAATGTTATCGTAACGATAAGAATTTACTTCATTTAATGCTTGTAATTATTAGTTTTGTTAGAAAACATCTCGTTGCATCTATATGTTGATCATGCTAATCTTTTTACTGAAAAATTTAAATACCAAATACTATGTGTATGTGACACTTACGCGAATGTTTTACTGATTTCAAAGTAAACACCTAAACTTTGGCAGATGCTGTTAACAACAATCCTATTAATGACTATCAAAACACCTCAGTTTTTCTGGTTGTTAAAGAACCATGAATCTTTGTTACTGACGAAGAAAGAATTTCGATCATTTGAATAATATTAGTGTTTAATCACTCTCGAATATCTGTACTATCAGTTTTGGTTTGTCTTTCAGCGAAAGCTCCTGAATAAGCTGTAAAGCGAAACGTTGAGTGTTTAATTACATAAAAACAACATTTTGGCGTTATAAGGTCGTTTATTTCTAGTATTAATGTAACAAAGGATTTTGTTTTACTGTTACTAACGAAGAACTTCAATTCCAGATTATTGCCGAAGGACTAAAGTCCTAATTACTGGCTCTTGTTTTATTGATACTATGCAGGGATAGTCCTTATTTTGAAGTTATTTTAGGAATGTTACTTAAGAGTGCTAATTAAGCATTGTGGATGTACTATGATAGCATTTCTCTTTTCTTTCAGTGTAAACAAAATTCAGATTCGCTAGTATCACCACGAAATCATTTATCGGTTGCATTAAAGAACATTATCATGAGATTAAAATTGAAAACTACTATATGTTTGAAAAAGTAGTGTTAAATAAAACATAGCTGATCAGATCTACTTAACACCATATCTGTCAACTTACGTCACTTCTGCTTTAAACCTGACAATGAATTCGGTAAAAAAAAAAAAAGATAACTGAACTGCTTAAAACCTTTTCTGTCATCTTACGTCACTTCTGCCTTGAAACCTGACAATGAATTCGGTAAAAAAAAGCTAGCTTTTATCACTATTCCTCCGCAGTGTGCTGTGAGGTTTAGTAAAGCAAAAAAAAGATCCTTATTTTACTTTTTCAGAGTATTTGTGTTCATCCAAGGACGGAACATAGGTAGCACTGTTGGGTAATTAGTTCCTTTTTTACGAGGAAGAGTTCCGTCGTTGTTTCGTACTGGATAAGTGGCTATCATGATGGGAAGTTGGAGCTTAATTTCCTTCTCCAGGCCTTTAGGTTTAATGATGAACTAAAAGAACGGATAGAAAAAAGGTAATTGAGTAAATTAAATACTCATTATTCTCACTATTCAATATTTAATACTACTTTTGATACTACACTTCTAAGCACTGAACGGCCAAATGTTATTTTTGTAGAATGAGTACAATAAGAAACAGGTGTTCTTGTTGTACGGTAACTGTTGTAAGATACAACTAAATGTTATTTTTTAAGAATAACTACAGTAAGATAAACCAAATGTTCTTGTGTTTGTTGTACGGTAACTGTTGTAAGATACAACTAAATGTTATTTTTTAAGAATAACTACAGTAAGATAAACCAAATGTTCGTGCTGTACAGTAACTGCTCTAAGATACAGCTAAATGTTATTTTCCTACAGTAGCGATTGTAAGGATTGGCCAAATGTTATTTTTATATAGTAACTAATGTAAGGTTGTTTTATCTGAACTTACGTAATCTTACACTGGTTCTATAGAAATAACTATCCCTGTGGCAACTGTATATCTCAAGCTGTATTTGATACCTTAGCGTTGACATTATACAATCTGACTAATTTCTTTGCCCCAAAGATGCTGCTTACTTAGATAAGAATGTTCTAATATTATATACTTGGAATGTACTACTTGCTCAAAAAGTAAAGTGACAATGCAGACTCATTCCATTACTCGAAGGGTATTACTTAGACAGGAATTTACAAGCTCATTCCATTACTCGAAGGATACTACTTATACAGAAATGTACAAACTCATTCCATTACTCTAAGTATACTACTTATACAGAAATGTACAAACTCATTCCATTACTCAAAGGATACTACTTATACAGAAATGTACAAACTCATTCCATTACTCAAAGGATACTACTTATACAGAAATGTACAAACTCATTACATTACTCTAAGGATACTACTTAGACAGAAATGTACAAACTCATTCCATTACTCTAAAGGATACTACTTAGACAGAAATGTACAAACTCATTACATTACTCTAAGTATACTACTTAGACAGAAATGTACAAACTCATTCCATTACTCTAAGTATACTACTTAGACAGAAATGTACAAACTCATTCCATTACTCGAAGGATACTACTTAGACAGAAATGTACAAACTCATTCCATTACTCAAAGGATACTACTTATACAGAAATGTACAAACTCATTCCATTACTCTAAGTATACTACTTAGACAGAAATGTACAAACTCATTCCATTACTCGAAGGATACTACTTAGACAGAAATGTACAAACTCATTCCATTACTTGAAGGATACTACTTAGACAGAAATGTACAAACTCATTCCATTACTTGAAGGATACTATTTAGGCAAAAATATGATAATAATAATGACTCATTTACAAACAATTTAGAACTTTTAGTGAAACATGTTTTTTGCTTATGCCTGGTACGTCTTATGGTATGTCCAATAAACTTGTAATAATTAGTGACGCTGTTACAACATGGTCAAATATCAATATAACGAATAGTGACGTTGTACTTCTACAGTGTTATCCATATAAAAACTTTTATAAATCTCTACTAGAATGATTTAGTGAGTATTTAAAGGTTTCTTGGATCAAAACATTTTTACTTATTCACTTTTTAAAGCAACGCAGGTTAAAGTTATTTTTAGCATCTTTTGATTCATTCTTGTAACAAAATACGTTCGTGTAAAAACTGTGTATCATCATCATCCCTATCGAACCCTATCGACGATTTTCTTGTAAAATTTTGCAAGATTCGCCACTGTCATCAAAATGTTTTGAATGTTTTATTAAAAATTAAACTCTTTGACCACAAAGATTAAAAACTTTATGTAAAGGAATATTCAAGCACATATTCAAACAGAAGTAAAATAAAAACATTGATATTAACTTACTATAAGAGTAAGCTACGTACTTACAGAGAAACGATCTGAGTAAGCTATGTACTTACAGTGAAACAATCTGAGTAAGCTATGTACTTACAGTGAAACGATCTGAGTAAGCTATGTACTTACAGTGAAACGATCTGAGTAAGCTATGTACTTACAGAGAAACGATCAGAGTAAGCTAGGTTCTTATAGAGAAACGATCAGAGTAAGCTATGTACTTACAGTGAAACGATCTGAGTAAGCTACGTACTTACAGTGAAACGATCTGAGTAAGCTACGTACTTACAGAGAAACGATCAGAGTAAGCTATGTACTTACAGTGAAACGATCTGAGTAAGCTATGTACTTACAGTGAAACGATCTGAGTAAGCTATGTACTTACAGTGAAACGATCTGAGTAAGCTATGTACTTACAGTGAAACGATCTGAGTAAGCTATGTACTTACAGTGAAACTGCAATTCAACCTCGTAACACTAGAGCTAATTAAATAATATACCTTTCTTATGTTTCTACTTATAATTATTAACTTGTACGCGGACATTATTTTAACACTAGGCTCATATACAAGGGAGAAAAGACAAAACCCGTGGTTGCATTTACCTAAATATTGTTATAATAAGAGTAATTATTTGAATATTAAACACGGCTAATATGTGTATTAACACTTTTAATTGAAACACAAAACAAGAAACAACGTTTCGACCTTCTTAGGTCATCGTTAGGTTAAGAATCTTAACCTGAATATGACCTGAGAAGGTCGAAACGTTGTTACTTGTTTTGCGTTTTAAAAAAAAAAGTTTTTAATACCCATATCAGCCGTCTTTACTATATACAGGGTGTCCGAAAATTCTGTAACCATAGACACTTGAACTAATTTTACAGAATGTGTTCCACATGTCGTTCTTCTAATTCGAAATAACTTTGGATTAACAACAGGATTAACTCGACCTTCTCGTGCTTTAACAGCACCATAGTCAGTCACGTATCTGAAACTAAGAAAAGCTGCAAATCACCTGTGGTTCCAGACTATCGGACATCCTGTATTTAACTCAAGCGAATTCCTCGACACCATGAGGCCCGGCATGGCCAGGTGGTTAGGGAGCTGGACTCGCGATCTGCGGGTCGCGGGTTCGAATCCCCGTCACACCAAACATGCTCGTCCTTTCAGCCGTGAGGGCGTTATAACGTAACGGTCAATCCCACTATTCGTTGGTAAAAAAGAGTAGCCCAAGAGTTGGTGGTGGGTGGTGATGATTAGCTGCCTTCCCCCTAGTCTTACACTGCTAAATTAGGGACGGCTAGCGCAGATAGCCCTCGTGTAGCTTTGCGCGAAATTCAAAAAACAAACAAACATCGACATCATGAAGAGTCATTAGTGTTTATGTCATAACGTAATTTAGTAGAAATTCTCTTTTCATACGGTAATACTTTAAAATTTGGCTTCCAACATATTTGATTTCCATTTTTGTTTCGACTAATTCTCTGTATTGAAACTCACCAGAAAAACTTAAACGCAGACAAACTTGCTTATGTTTGAGCCACACTTACATAAACATCGTATTGTACACGAATCAAATGACAACCCCTGAGGTTTGTGGGTGGCAATGGTGGTATACACATCATCTCGTTTCTCCACTGATAAGTTGACCCAGCCTCTACCCGCCCTTTCTGTAAGGAGGCCAGCTCCCTGGTTTCTGTCTCCATCATCTTGCTCTTAGAAGTGTACTGAATCGTCTACCACAAAAAAAAAGAAATAAAAGGGTGCCATGGTTACAGGAAAATAATACCTTGCTTTTAGAAGTGTACTGAATCGTCTATCGACAAAAAAAAAGAAATAAAAGGGTACTATGGTTACAGGAAAATAATACCTTGCTTTTAGAAGTGTACCGAATAGACAGACATAAAACGAAAAGCAAAATATTTTCCTTAGCTACATGCAGAAAATCATATTGTAAACGGCACATGTAAGTAAAGGCTGATAATTCGTATTAAGTATTAAGATATCCAATTAACTGCAGGTAACTTTAGCCTAACTAGCTTACTACCCGCCTGTTGTCAAGGCAGATCCAACCCATATATATATATACACTCGACAGGAATATATTTATTAAAAAAAAAGAACAGAAAAGCAAAGATGTACATATATATATACAAACTAAATCGTTTACAATGAGACTTAAAAAGCAAAAAAACAATTTTGTACATTTACCAGTCTTTGTCATTACCATTAAATCATAATGGAAAATGCCCGTGGTCATAGCTTCCAAAAGAGTTGGGAATAATCCATCTATCAGACATGATCCAAACGCAGATGTTGAACTAGTTATCAGCCACGGAGAATCAGTTAAGGGTTAGGAGTTGAATGCTTAAACCCATAACGTCTCAACTCCTACTGGCCTTCGCTGTTTGTAGCCAGTTGTGGAAAGGCAGTCACCCCTAATCCTTAGACATATAAAATGATGTTAAATTGGGCAATCATCCTAATATTTAGACATATTTAGAACTAAACCATCCTTTTAATACGTAATACTTATTGAAAAGGGTGGAGGTTGGGAGTCTTAAAATTGTGCAAATATAGGGGTGGTTTATTTCTACTACAAGACTCTTGAGGATGACTGCCTTTCCACAATTGGCTGCATACGGTGAAAGGCAGTAGGAGTGTTGATACGTTGCGGGTTTAAGCACTCAATTCCTACCCCCTAATTGATTCTCACTGGCTGCTAACTATTTCTATATCTACGTTTGGATCATATCTGATAGATGGAATATCCCCAATGCTTTTGGAAATTATGACCACAGGCATTTTCCATTATGACTTAACGGTATTGACAAGGATTGGTAATGGAAAAATTTTTGTTGATGTTTTTCTTAAGTCTCAATGTAAACATTTTGTCTCTGACTTGCATTCATTTCATTATTGTTATATAGTACTGATTTGATCGTCTATTTACAATTAATGTAATGTATAGTACTAGAATTATTGATTAATTGATATAAATATTTATATATATATTCTACTGAAATCACAATGAAAGATGATAAATGTATGATCTTGAAAGTTGATTAAACTTATTTCCACTTCACGTTCCAGTTGTGTTAAGATTTTGATTTTCAGCACCTTTTTTAAAAGCTTTTAAATTTAAATGATCAAAAAATGTCATGCTATAACTAAAAAAAAACATACCATCATTTCTTGACTTAATATAAAACAAATGTATTTGAAAAAGGGATAACAAGCATATCTGCTATAAAATACAACAATAATACTAGTTTTGTTTTGTTTTGGAATTAAGCACAAAGCTACACAATGGGTTTTCTGTGCTCTGCCCACCACGGGTATCGAAACCCGGTTTCTAGCGTTGTAAATCCGCAGAAATACCGCTGTGACACTGGGGGGGGGGCATAATACTAGTTAATATAAAGTTGTTACATAGCAATAACTCATGCATGAAACTTTACAGAATGTCAAAAAACAAATTTATTTTTTCAACAAGATATGCAAGTTTATAATTCATAACAAGCAAATATTTTTAAATAAGAAAACGTGGACAGATGCAGAACGTTTAGATAAGATGGTAGATCATAAGGTCCAAGGTTCGAGTCGCGAATATTCTGCTGAACACACTCTAAGCATTCAGCTATGAGATTTTAACCGTGATAACCAATCTCGCTGTTCGGTTACAGTAGTTGTGTAGGTAATATATTACTTCGGTTTGGTTGATAGTTCCAAATTGAGGACGACAATGAACGAACCTTGGCATCATTGACCTCCTAGCCGTTCAGCCCATTGTCACATAGCGTGCTATTCAGGTTGAAAACAATAAATATAAAGTCCAGGAACTATATAAACTAGGTATATAAAAAAAAGGTAACTTTTTGAATAAAATAAACTTGCTCTTTTCTTTACGCTTAAAAAACATTACCTCAGTTAACACAGCTCTAGTTTTTTTAATCGGGACCTTGCTGTTGTTTTCTATCCAGGCATAAATACATATGCACTCTCCGGGTACGTAGCCCCCACGGTCTAGTCGGATCCTGCAGCTGACAGGACCAGCTGACAAACAGGGTATACCAATTGTATCTTCAATCTCACAGAGAAATGGTTTCTATGGACAAAAAAAAAAAAAGATATAAACGTATTTTTTTTCGAAATCTTTAAAGAAACAGCAAATGAAACTACTTTAGGTTTATTTTAAATGCCCAGAGATATCTTCTTTCTTTTTTCCTGTAAACTCCCAGTTACTTGTAGCAGGTTGGTTTTTACGGGGTGGAGCTGCTAGCCCCGCGCCCAACCCTCCCCCTTTCTCATCCTGGACTTGGGACCAAGCAAAGGCGGACGTTGGCATGTTTGGTGTGACGGGGATTCGAACCCGCGACCCTCAGAGTACGAGTCGAGCGCCCTAACCACCTGGCCATGCCGGGCCCGCCCAGTGATATACTAAGCCTAAAAGGAGAAACTAACTTCCTGCCTAAACACAAGTTACTTCATTTTGATATCAAAAATGAAAGAACACTTAGTTATAACTACCTTAGTAAAAGAATAAGCCACTACTTAGAGCATCTTTGAATTCAATTAAAAGTAAATGTATAATAATATTTTGTTTGTAGAAACCTACCAATGTTTTGGAACATAAATCTTTCGAACTTAATCCTTCCAATCTATAATCTGTTCTGCAGTTACTAATATGTAAAAACAGCAAAATGTGAGCGGTTCTAGTCATTACAACCTAGCATACTGAGTATTTTGCTATCAATATCTAATATCGACTAACACTTTTTAGTAAAGTTTTAATAATGTCAATATAGTTAAGTTTTTTATGTGATCAATTTGAATAATATAAAATTTAATTGCATTGTATTAAATAAAACGCATTTCAAATAAAATTTACCTACACTTTGCAATTTGGCGAGATCGTTAATGGTTGTTTGTCTTATGGAAGACAACTAACTTATGTGTAGTCATCTATCTTCTAATGAGAAAATAAGTCTGTTCGGATTTTCAAATAAAAGTCTTATTACAACCAAGATTAATATCCAACAGTTGTAACGAACAATTACAATCGATAATAATTATATGCTAATAGACCTACACATTACAGGCAGAAGGCTTATAGTAAATAATATTTCATTGCTGAAGTATTAGACAATTAATAACAACGTCGCGGAATAGGGCAAGAGTTGTATAAACCTGGAACTTATCCAGATGCCGCCACATGTCTTACTCGGATGTTAAAAAGTGCGACTTTTTCTCTGTCAAGTTAAAAATAATATATAAAATATTACTAAGCTAGCCATGGTTACTATTAGTAAAGAAACAGATAAATTAACTTTGGAGATACGTGTTTTGCGGGAGCTACCATGACTTGGAGGTACATAAAAATCAAAATTATTATATATAATTTAAAATAGCGATATATCTATTAGTGAAGTCTAATTTCAGTTTTCATTTTGGGTTTTCTTGATGTCTGAAGGTATAGCATTATGTCGTAAATATTTTTTATTTTTTTTCAAAAAGAGAAGAAAATAACATTCACTGTCGCTAGGTTACTGGAGCCTTAACAAAACAAAAGTAAAGTAAAGAGAAAATTACATTGTTTCTGTTTGTTCGATCTTTTACTCTTTTTTTTTTCGAGCTTTATAAATCAAAATGCCTACTGCCTTGATGTTATTAAATTTCTGTGCTTTTTCTGAAGGATAATATCTTGATCAGTTGACAGATGGAGCCACACGTGGCTACTCTATCAAATGATTGTTTCTGAAATCTATTTAAATAATGGAAAGATTAAAGAAGACACGTACGGTTACTCTGTCAGTTATTTCTAAAATTTATATTTTTGAAATTATTCTCTAAAGCCAACCAGCCGTAATGCAAAGAAGAGAGAAAGTGTTCATAGCCTCGCAAAAATTCTTTATAGATTGAAAACAGGTTTTCAAAGTTAAACTGATAACCTTACAATATAACGGTTGCATTGTATCTGGTCGTGATGATTTGTGGTGAATTATTTAAGAGTAGAAGAGAAGGCTATCAAAAGCTAAACCAGGTAACGATACTATATAAAAATTTATAAATATAAAAATCGTTACAACACCTCCTCCTTCTTGGATGATATTTGAATAGAGCCTTTCAAGTAGCCTAGCCAATAAGAAATATTTGTACATGAAACATTGATATATGTACATAGTCTCTACTGAGAACAGACTACGATGTGGAAAAGGTAAAGTGTACCCTAGTAAAAGAGGTATCTGTATAAATAGTAGTCTCACAGTGGTAGGGCTAAACCGACGACACGCCTTTATTTCTAAATGAGTTTGAAATAATAAAAAATAGTAGTTTCTTAATTGAAAAAAAACAGATTGAGTGCTCGAGCCAATAAATTTCGACATCTTAAACTACCATTCACAGTCTGCAGCTAGTTGTGTGAAGTTAGTTACTCCTAATGAAACACAAGAAGGGATTTGATAAGTGAAATTAAAACATAAATACATAAAACAGGTTATTACAATAATCAGAGTGAAAAGATAAACTTATCTCCTAAAGCTGCCATTTTTTTGAACAGCAGCGTGATAAAACCCAAGGTTCTAGTTCAATAATTACCAGTATTAGACAAAATAAAAATAAACTTACCCACCGAATTAAAAACAAAAGTAGTAATATAAAAAAACTCTACCTTCTCTATAATCAATACGTTGTTAAAGTAAGCACTCAGTTTCACGAATGAACTAGGCTAAACACGTATGGTAACTGACACCCATGTGCTAATTACTAAAGATAACCCTAAGCCACACAGAGATGGTAACCAATATTAATAAAACGATTTTTTTTGATAATTTATTATTTGAGTAAAAGGAGAGAATATTTTTACCATTAAATATTTCTAAAATTTAATAGATAATTATTACTGAAACAATTAAGCTTAAGTCATAATTAAAACAACAGAAAGAAAATATTCCAGGTTAATCTAGTAACTGAAAAACTGTAACATTTTTGCTTACATTGGAGGAGGTAAGTAAAAGTTATTTCTTCAAATACGACTTCCAGTGTGCATAATGCTCACACATCTGCACGAAAAACAAAATGTACGGAGGGCAGGTTAATACGTACTGCGTAATGTAAAACGTACGGTGGACAGGTTAATACGTACTG